>NC_029787.2:13508507-13518085 GCF_000816755.2 Arachis ipaensis
TTCCTTTGAGAATATATCATATAATAATTGAGAATATAAAAAACACTGGTCGTTTTAATTTGATATGTTGTAGTCAACAGCACTTGTTGGAGGAGACTTCCAAGTCAACTAAAATAGCAGGGTCGTGTGTCTGGGTCAAGCTAAAGGCTAAGCTGGGAGCACATGTTATTGCAAGTTACTCACTTTGTTTGGATCTCTGCTTGGTGTTCTTTGTGAAAGTATTGAGTGTCAGCGTCACAACTCACAAAGAAATCATAATGGTGGCCTTCCTGTTGAGTGCATTCGTTCAAGCACTCTTGCAAGTCTTGCTGGACAGGTTGGCTTCTCGTCAAATTCTGAAACTGTTTCGTCAGAAAATTTCAGCAGCAAATGAAGCACAAGCAGCAGCCGAGAAGCTGAAATTCCAACTGCTATCGGTGAATACAGTACTTGATGATGCAGAGGAGAAGCAGATCGTCAATCCATATGTCAAGATATGGCTTGATGAGCTTCGAGAAGTTATCTACAAGGCGCAGGACGTTCTAGACCAAATTGCTCTTGAAGTTGACCGATCATACAAGGCCATGGACAGGGTAAGAGAATTCTTGCATATTACCAATAAGTTGACTTCTAGTCTTGTTGAGATAAACAGTAGAATACAAATTTTAAGGGATCAAAAAGATTGCTTAGGCCTCAAAGAACAACTAGAAAAGCGATCTAGCCTGTATTCAAGTGGTACTGATCTATTGTATGTACCGACAACCCGTATAGTAGATGAGTCCAAGGTATTTGGCAGAGATAATGACAAAAAGCAAATCATTCAAAAAATGAAAGATGCGATGGAGCAGAAAGTGGAACCTGTATGTGTTGTTGCAATTGTTGGGATGGCAGGGGTCGGAAAGACCACTTTGTCTCAGCTCTTGTTCAACGATGGTGGGGTGGTGCAGATGTTCGACACGCTGTCTTGGGTTCAAGTTTCGGGGGAATCCGATGTGGTCCACTTAACCAAGAAGGTTTGCGGGTCAGTAAGTGAGAGCTTGGACGCGCTTCAAGTCCAGCTAAATGAGAAGCTGAAAACACAGAGGATGTTGCTTGTTTTAGATGATTTTTGGTCCTTGAACTCTTTTGATTGGGACCTTTTCAAAATGGTATTTGCCAATGCAATGCCTGGAAGTGTTATTCTTGCCACCATGCGCAATAAAAATGTTGCAGATACCATGCATGCTGCTGTCACTTATCCACTTTCCCCACTATATAAGAATTGCTGGGACATCTTTGCCTACTATGCTTTTGGAAACAGAAGCCCTGAACCTGATACATCTGATCCAGCTTTGGTGGAGATTGGCAAAAGAATAGCAACAAAATGCAAAGGTCTTCCTTTAGCAGCAAAAGTTCTGGGGAGTCTTTTACGTTCAGTGACTGATGTTGGAGAATGGAACAACATACTGCAAAGTAAAATGTGGGATCTGCCAGCTAACAAGAGCAACATATTACCTGCATTGAGATTGAGCTATCAGCTTCTCCCTTCGTATTTGAAGGCCTGCTTTGCTTATTGTTCTCTGTTTCCAAAGGGATATGATATTGATAAGCAGAACCTAATCCATTTATGGATGGCTGAGGGTTTTCTGCAACCATCAAAGACTAAAACGATGCACAGAGTTGGTGAGGAATACTTGCAGGAACTGTTGTCAAGGTCACTACTACAACGATCAACCAAGAGTGAGTCATGTGTTGCAATGCATGACCTCATAAGTGACTTAGCACAATACGTGGGGGGCGAGTTTTTCCACTCCATTGAGGAAGGTAACTTTCAGATGATCCCAGAGAAAGTTCGTCACCTGTCATTCTCAAAAGGTCTGCCTGATAAACCTCCAAATTATTTTTCACAGTTAAGAACCTTTCTATCATTTAGAGAGGCAAACTCTAGTGCATCTGGTGCATTAACTAATCAATTTTTTTATGGATTGATACCAACATTTGAGC
Organism: Arachis ipaensis; assembly: GCF_000816755.2. NCBI lineage: Eukaryota > Viridiplantae > Streptophyta > Magnoliopsida > Fabales > Fabaceae > Arachis > Arachis ipaensis. The sequence continues at coordinate 13,510,470 of NC_029787.2, forward strand.
GTGTTCGTGTTCTTTCTTTGCCTGATTATCCAATTTCTACGTTGCATAGTATTGGGCACATGAAACATTTGCGGTATCTGAATCTTTCTGGCACAATGATTGAAGAATTACCAGAATTCGCAAGTTCCTTGTATCATCTACAAATCCTGCTGCTATCAAACTGTGTTTATCTCAAAAGTTTGCCCAAAGATATGGAGAATTTGACTGATTTACTCCAGCTTGATGTTACCGGTGCTCCCTTAAAAGAAATGCCACCAAATTTTGGTAGATTGAAGCTTCTTCGGCATCTTACTACCTTTGTTGTGAGCGAAAGCGCAAGATCAAGCATTACTGAGTTGGGAGCTCTATCTCAACTTCATGGTTCACTTTCAATTGTGAATCTACAGTATGTCAATGATGGCAAGGATGCACTAGGGGCCAACTTGATTGAGAAGACATTTCTTGACGAGCTGGTGTTAAAATGGACCAAGACTATCCATGATGTAGAAAATGAAGCAATCACTCTTTACAACCTGAAGCCATGCACAAATCTGAAGAAGCTTGAGATAGAAAACTATGGTGGTAACACATTCCCAGATTGGTTAGGCAACCCTTCATTCTCTAACTTGGTGTCTGTAAAACTCATTCATTGCAGCTTCTGCTTGAGTTTGCCACCACTTGGGCAATTATCCTCCATGAAGACACTCCTGATAGAAAAAATGACATGGCTAGAAACCGTGGATTTTGAATTCTATGGAAATAGAAATTCACCCTTCAGGTCCCTTGAAACTTTGACGTTTAAGAACATGCCTAGTTGGAAGAAGTGGCTGCCATCAGATGATGTTCAAGAGCACTTCCCTTCTCTTAAAGAGCTTCACATTTTGAGTTGTCCTAAATTTGCTGGGAACTTACCCCAACATTTGGGTTCTTTGGAAAAACTAGTCATTGTTGACTGTAGCATTGTTACCGACTCACTTCCAAGGGTTCCATTGTTGAAAGAACTGGAGCTAACTAATTGTAATTCATTGGTTTCCCTGCCTGAAGAAATGATGTGGGGGAACCAACAAATGACCAAGGTGACTATATGCAATTGTCAGTTGCTTCAATCTCTGCGTACTCTGCTTTGCACTTGAAAGACAGTTGTCACACGCTGCAAGTGTTTCTCTTATCTTCTTTTGGGGCCCTTCAGGATCTCCATATACAAGGCTGTCCTAATCTTCAATCTCTTGAGATATCAAGCGATTCTACTGAGAATTTGTCGCACCTTAAGAAGGTGCAGCTAAAGGACTGCCCCAAGCTAGTGTCTTTCCCGAGTGGAGGGTTTCCTACTAATCTTCAAGAGTTATCAATTTGCAACTGTGACGAATTGTTGCCCGAAGCAGGGTCTAGTCTTCGTCAAATGACATCGCTTGCGTACTTGGAGATTAAGGGGAAGTTGATTGGTTTAGATTCATTTCCAGATGGAGGACTGCTTCCATCTTGCTTAACTGATCTTCATATCATAGGATTTGAAGATCTCAAGTCTCTGAGTCATGCTGGTCTTCAACACCTTGTCTCTCTCAAAAGTCTGATGATTGAAAGTTGCAAGAAGCTAGACTCTCTACCTGCGGAGGGGCTTCCAGCTTCCTTATCAAAACTTGATATTGTGGATTGTCCATTGCTTGCTCCTCTCTGTCAGCCTACAGGAAGCTATTGGTCCCTCATTTCCCATATCCGCGACAGAAACATTGTGCGAAGAAATGATATCTAGAAGAATGAATAACTGGAGTGTTCCTTTGATAAGTTGCCATTTCTGCTTGTGTATGAATCTCCTTGTGCTTTGGATCACAATAAGTGCAATGTTCTGTTAATATTTTTGGAATGCATCAAGATGGCCTGCTTTCTGTGCTTTGTGCCTGAGGTATAATTATCACAAGTTTTTCAGGATTTCTGTTGTATTATAAATTGACGTAATTTTGTTTAACACCAATAGCTATAGTATCATGCACTAAAACTAATTTTTTTTTGTTTTCGTTACCATGTAGGTCGATACCCTGGTCTACCTTTGACACTTCCCAGAAAAGGTATAGAAATTTCATGAAATTCAATTTATCCATCATGCTTCAATTCTTTTTCATCTTACCATATAAGTCACGTTTTTGGTTTATGGGTTTTAAAGAAGGGTTAAACTACTTAACTGATGGTAAATGTACCTGGTTGAAAGTGGCCAAGTAAGGAACTATATAATCCATATTTTGCTCGGTTAGTTTGCGGGTACAACTATATATGCATGGTCATGTTAGGTTCTGTCATTGAGGCTTGTGATTCTGTTACAGGCTGATAGCGTATATTTCATTTCTTTTGGGACTTGGTCGGTAATGAATTTATTGTTTCAGGTTTATGGTGGAGAAGCTAGGGTAATTAACCTGAGCACTTTTCCAACTCTAGCTGGGATATATTGCTTATATGAATCTGGGGAGTACTAACCACATCTGGCACTGTCGCGTTTTCAGAACAAAATCCTGTGTTTGGTCGGAATTTTCAGGGTACAATTCTTGTTCTGCATAAGCAATTCAGAGATGAGAGATGGCCAAAATAAGACTTCAAAAAGGCAAATAAATTAAGCCTGTTCTTTTTTCTATTTTTTTTTTTGGACTGGAAACTAAGCCTATGGTTGAAACAATATATTTATACATATGTCAGCATATGTAGAGGAATTCGCAGTCGTATTTATCTATAGCTTCGTTACTTCGTTGTTTTATTTTGTTCCACGGGGTTTTTAGAAAGGCAATTACTCAAATGAAGATGGTAAAAACATCTTTTTATGAAGATGCTTTGTTAAAAAGTGTGATTTATTTATTTAGCCACACTTTAAACAAAGACAACACTTTTATAAATATTAAAATCTAATCATTCAATCTATCATCCAAAGGTCAAAAGAGAATATTTTTATATGAAGACAATTATAAAGTCTTCATTATAGTATCCACCTTTCAGAACTGTTAAGATTATACAGAACTCTATTTTGTGAAGTGAAACTAGTCTTCACGAAGATATATAATTATGTAGAAATTGAATCTTATAGTCTCAAAGGTATCTTTAAAATAAAACCAGACTTCATTTTGCAAAACTATTTTAAGCATAATAATACTTTGTTATTTAATATTCTATAAATGTAATGGGAAATAAAAATAACATTAAAAGCTTAATTATAATAAATCTATTTATTTCAGTACGATGATAAATTGATATGAGAAAGTATGGGGAGCCAATAAATTTAGTGGATAATGTGTACAATAGATAAAATTAAAATTAACATCAAATGATAATTAAGTTAATTAATTTTTAATAATTTTCAATTTAAAATTCAAAATAAATAAAGATTTGTAACAGTTACGTATACATCAAAAACAACCTCCCTCTCCCCCATGTGACAAACTTCCTTCTCGCCCAGTCTCCTCCTATCTCACCGATGCCGCGCTGCCACGGACAGTAGCCGCTGTCGTCCATAGCTTCGGCTAACGCTGCTGTGCGCACCGCGAACGCCAAACAGCATAGTCGCGTAGTTTGCGTCATTTGCGAAGCTCCGCTACGCGCCAGTCGTGCAGCCCCTCTCCCACAGTCGGTCCGACACCGCCCAGTCGACGCTGCTAATAAATGGTGCGAAGAATGAAGAGCTTTTCTTTAAAGTAACAGGACACAAACTCACGATGGTTGAGGTTGATGTCACATACATAAAACCATTCAACACAAACACCATTGTCATAGCACCCGGTCAGACCACAAATGTTCTTCTAAAAGCCAACTTCAAGACCGGCAAATTCTTACTTGCAGCCTCTCCTTTTATGGACGCCCCCATTCCCGTTGACATCAGAACCACCATTGCCACGTTACATTATCAAGGTATTTTAGTTTTTAATTTTGATTAATACTACGGGGGAGATTCGCAACCTCGCCTAGTCGAAGTTGTCGTTGCGTAGCTGTTCCGTCGCCGGATCTCCTCCCCTATCTCCATGCGTCGTCGTCGACTCTCTTCACCCCGCGAATGCGCTAGATGTTTAATTCACTAGATATGTAGATGGTTATTTTAATTCTTAATTGGATGGTTATTTTTTTAATTCAGTTTAAGTATATACAATTAGCAAATGTTGGATGGTCATTTCACTAGGTAGCTAGATGGTTATTTTAATAACTACGTGGATGGTTATTTGATGACGATTCCACAATGGTGATGGAAGAGGGGGCTACAGGGGGTAGACACTAATGGCCAATGAGAAAGCTTTTAACGCCGGAGAGATGGGATGATTTATGAGGGTGGGGGGTGGCAAAAAGTTTGGGAGGAAGAGAATGTTTGGGTGAATTCTTTGAGTAAATTAGCGTTGAGATGTTAATTTTTTAAAATAATTGTTTGTATTTCTTTTTTTTCTTTGTATTGAATCAAATTTAAAACTCATTGTACACATTGTCATGATTTCTCATGTCATGATTTCTCATTGTCTCTCTAGTGGAGTTCAATTAATATATACCGATATAATAAAAATAACAATAAATAAAAACGTGACACATAGATTATATTATCCATATTAGTATTTATTTATTATTACTATATTATTTTATTATCTTTATTAAAAGTTTGAGTAAATGACAAATAGGTTTCTGACCTTTTTTTTCGCAGATATTTTCATCCCTAACCATTGAAAAATACTTTTAAATCCCTGACGTTCTTAAAAGTTGGACGGATCAGTCCCTCCGTCTAAATGCCCCCGTCAAACCCAACGGAAAAATATGACGTGGCTCCTGTAATGCTTGACAGGCGTACACGTGAACACACATACGCATCGCCATGAATTCAGCAAATCCTCATTTCTTCATGAATTCTCTACTTTGCATGCTTTTTTTTCCATTTCTTTCAAGCCATTCTTACCTTCAAAACTTTAAATCACTCAAACAAACATATCAAGGCATCGAATGAGAGAAAAGTAAATTAAATTTAGCCCTAACCCCATTACAACCCTTGAAAAGACCTCTTGATATGTGTATTCATGCATTGAATATATGTTGATTGATAGAAGAAGAGCAAGTTTTAAAAAGCAAGATTAGTAGAGAACTGAGAGAATTGACCCTCAAACACTAGAGAGATTAGAGTGCAAACACTTCCGTTGAGGGTTCGATGCTTAATCCCTTGTTCCTTGTTTTCACGAGCTTTCTTCTTGCAAGTATATTTATACTTCATTTTGAGATTTGAATTAGTGGAATTCATAAATAATCATACTATCTTAGCCCTACTTGTTCATATATGTTCTTGGAGATTGATTCATTTTTAACCAAATAGGTAGACGTATTTTGCATATTAGTTGATGAACTACAAGAGTTTAGCATGAGGACATGCTAATGTTTAAGTGTGGGAAAGTTGATGAACCACAAATTTATGGTTTATATTGTATTGAATTTGATGGATTTTATCAACTTTTTTCACATTTATTCACTAAAATAGCATGGTTTTGTGAATTTCTCCTAGATGTGCTTAATGATTGAAAACATGCTTTCTATGCTATTAAATTGCTAAATTTAATTTACTTTTCTCCCATTCGATGCCTTTATATGTTTGTTTGAGTGATTTAAAGTTTTGAAGGCAAGAATGGCTTGAAAGAAATGAAAAAAAAAACATGTAAAGTGGAGAATTCATGAAGAAATGAGGATTTGCTTAATTCATGGTGACGCATATGCGTACGCGTGACAAGCATTACGGGAGCCACGTCAGACTTTTCCGTTGAGTCTGACGGAGGCATTTAGACGGAGAGACTGATCTGTCCAACTTTTAAGAACGTCAGGAACTTAAAAGTATTTTTCAATGGTTATGGACGAAAATGTCCGCGAAAGGACCTATTTATCTTACTCTAAAAGTTTAAAACATCCCTACAATTACGTTAAAAAGACAAAAATATCCTTCAATTTAATTTTATAAAAAAAACTTAAATGTTCTTATTTGTATGTTTGATAAAAACAACCCTATTGTATTTATCAAATTTCAAATAATTTAAAAAATAAAACCAAATTTATTCCTCAAAACAACACAAAACAAAAATCTAAAAAAAAAAAAAAATTAAATTTGTTCTTCATCTTTTTCCTTTTCCCACATTTGGAAAAGAAAAAACCAATTCATCGTGACTCCTCGCTCCTCTTCTCTTTCACTCTTTGATTATTCCACTTCCTCCGCTAACACTACTCATTCTAGAAGGCTCCACCTCTTTTGACGTCGCCATTCTCAAGCGCAGCGAGTCCCCACCATACCACGAAAATCCCGCTCTCTCCTTGACCCTGCTGACCTGCTCTCTCATTTGACTCTGTGATAGAAAATTTGGGTTATTGGTATTAGGATTGTGATTTTGGTAAATGTTAGCATGCACTAGTACCTGTTTTTTTTTTTTTTTCAAGTGGATTTGACAACCCCCAATTTTAAGCATTACACTCATGTACTACACATTCACATAATATATTCTCACACACTACATGGGTATACTACTACTAACATGGATTCTATATTCCTCACTGAAAATTCGAACCCGAATGCAACTCCCAGCTGCCATTGATCCAAGGCCTTGGCTGCCTCTATTACCTGTTTGAATAGTTTGTTAGTCTCTGATTTTAGTTGTTGGTCTTCTAGTTATGATTGTCATGTATTATTGTTTTTGGTGAATGTTAGCTTGTTTTTGTATTTCCGGTCTTAATTGATTTTAGATTTTCAAGGAATAATTAATCATGTATCTCATTGTAAATTAAACTTTGTTGTTAGTAGGTAATTCTGAATTGACATTTATAACAAAGTATTGATATCTGGTTGCATGCATCTAATTATGATCCTACTATGCTTATTTGTGCATCTAATTATGGTTGTAAATTAAAGGGTTAAATACGATTTTAGTCTCTAATGTAAGGTATAGATTGAAATTTTTGTTTTGTTTCCAATTTTTTTTGGTATACAAAATCGTTTCTAAGATTTAACTTAGTTTTAAAATTGTCTTTTGGATCAAAATACTCTTCTTCTTCTTCACCAAAATATCCCGTTCTTCTTCTCCATTACAGCAGCATCTCTTCTTCTTTTTCTTCTTCTTCAACTAGAATTTCAACAAAATTTCAACTAAAATTTCAACAGCAACAACATAATTTCAACAGCAGCAACAAAACAGAAGAATGGAATAGAATCAAAAGCAAAACAAAAATAGAAGAATGGAATATAATCAGAAGCAAAACAAAAACATAAAAAATAATGGAATCCATCAGAATAGAATCAGAGTCAACAACAATAATGTAATTAACAAAATAAACAAATTTAACAATGTAATTACTAAAAGAAACAGAAGTAGAATAATCAACTTAATTAACAAAATCAGAAACAAAAGCAAAATAATCAACTTAATCAGAAACATAATTAGAACCTGGTGGCGAGGAGCAGTGGTGAGCGACGAGGAGCAGCGGTGACATGCGACGAGCAGCAAGGAGCAGCGGTGAACTAGCGAGGAAGAGGAGCAGCGGCGAGCGACGAGGAGTAACAGGGACCAGCGAGCTAGCGAGGAGGATCAGTAGAACGATGAGGCGGCGGACGTCCTCTTCACTGATCTGCTGGCGTCGACATCTGTCCTCTCTTGCCAGCATTGTCG
>NC_029787.2:13518323-13520378 GCF_000816755.2 Arachis ipaensis
GATTCCCTTCTTCTTCAAATCCGTTCTCTTTTATATATATATCATTTTTAGTTATGGTAATTTGGTAATAAAATTTAAAATTTAATTTAAAAGGATGATTTTAAAACTAAGTTAAACCCTAGAGACGATTTTGTATGTAAAAAAATGTTGGAAATAAAAAAAATAGCTTATACCTTAAGAACTAAAATCGTACTTAACCCTAAATTAAACTATTTTGAACTGTGATTTTAAAATGCCATCATAAATTTTTCAAGTGGTACCAGGCTTTTGAAACTGATATGGCGAGAGTGACTTGAGTGAGTATTAGGTTTTTTAGATATCATTTACCTTGATCTAATGTTATATTATATAGACTGAATAGAGACTAAACATTTCGAATATGTTGAGTTAGCGAATCATAAGTTATGATTGTGGTGAGAGTCACAATGTAGTTACCTTGATATTCTCAGCATCTATTTTGACTATTTCACTGAATTGTTGGTGATAACGTGTGTGATGGAATCATCATACCGTTATGCTAAGTGCTATCCCATTTTTGAATTATGGGCCGAGTTATAACTTATTTGGGCCAATGTATAAATTTTATTGACCAAGTTATAGGTAATGGATCAGGACTTGTTCTCTGAGTAATATGTGGTAGTTATCGAATAATATGGAACGGACCAAGATGTAATGGCCGAGTTATTATTATGAGTAAATTACCAATTATGCCCCCGATTTTGTAAAACGCTGACAATAATAACCCTAATATTTGTTAACGACAATTATACCCTCGAAAATTTAAAAAAAAGCAACAAATCTGTCCAACCGTGAAGAGAGCCCTTCTCCGTTAAACGAAGCTTGGTGATGTGGCAGACGGAATTCCAACGTGGCATCCGTTAAGGACTTCAGTCTCGTTTCTCCTTTATATAGAGATGAGAGAGAATGTTTTCCCCAATTCACCAGAAGCAGAGGCATGTCCAATAACAATCGAAGGACACAGTCAATGGAAACAATTCAACTCAGTACAATTGTTTCTAACCAAACAAATCACACTCATAATCAAACTCAGTACAATTCCACACAGAAGGATGCATAGAAACAATTCAACTCTCTTTATGTGCTCCATTATCATTTCCATCTCTGTGTATGGTCTCAGTCTCAACACTAGTAAATCTCTCTTTCAATACTCCACATTCATTGCATACTAGTGTTCCATTCTTGGATGATTCCTCCAGCCCAACAGATTTCTCGTTGATTTCGTCCATCCACTGAAAATAACGGCACCCAATGTTCTTCGTCTGCCCAGCACAAAAGCCATTCATCAAGCTCAATTCTCAATAGGGAAGGGACAGATTCACCAGAAAATTCAAACATACCTTCCACAGAGAATACCTGAAAAACCATCTTCCTGGGATTCTTCTCGTCTTCGACTTCAACGCCACCACCTGAAGACGACAGAAGCATGTCTCGTCATAGGGCTTGCTCCCGTGTTTTTCGAGCCCTTCAGAGCTACTATTTTCCATTGATTGTGTCCTTCGATTGTTATTGGACATGCCTCTGCTTCTGGTGAATTGGAAAAAACATTAGGGTTTAACGGATGCCACGTTGAAATTCCGTCTGCCACATCACCAAGCTCCGTTTAACGAAGAAGGGCTCTCTTCACGGTTTGGCAGATTTGTTGCGTTTTTTAAATTTTCAAAGGTATAATTATCGTTAACAAATATTAAGGTTATTATTGTTAGCATTTTACAAAATCGGGGGCACAGTTGGTAATTTACTCTATTATTATTAAGATAAAATAAATTTAATATTTTCAATTATATCAAATGATAAAAACAATAAATATCCAATTTTTAAATATTAAATACAATATACAGTATAATTTAAAAATAACAAAAAAATTGTAAATGTTGAAGAATTCATATTTATAACATTTTTTAATATTCAAATATTAGTGTTTTTATCATTAAAAAAAATATGGCTGCTATATTAGGTCTTGTCGTTTGACAATTCTTTACTTTTTAATATTAAAAAGAGCAATGCAAGTTCTTATAATTAATGATAATTCAACAA
>NC_029787.2:13520403-13533153 GCF_000816755.2 Arachis ipaensis
TATAATTCTCATCTTCACTTTAAAATTTTTCACAAAAATTCTTTATTTTCATCTCTATTCTCACATGGTGATTTTTGCACCATCTCCTCCATTTACATCTTCAGTTATTCCAACATACACTCACACTTCCCGATCCATACTGCCATTGCTAGACACACACCTATTCTTGCCTTAACTTCTCTATTATATTTTATTGGATTTAATTTGCCAGATGCAAAAAGTTAAATTCCTATTTTGCTTCTAACTTTTATTTAAATTTTAGTTTTGTTTCATATATTTAAAGTATTTTATTTTGTTTTAAATATATTATTTTATTCTATTTTCTGAAATAAATAATTTAAAAAATAATTACCAAAATAAATAACCCAGTGTTATTTCATTTACACTGTAAACGAGATGATTATGCACATATCTTGTTTACAGTGTGAACAAGATAAGACACGGCAGCCTAACACGTGTATATCTCGTATACACTGTAAACGAGATAAGACATGTTGACGCCTATAAGTATATGTCATTCACAGCGTGTTTTGGGCCCCACTTTGACCTTGTCAACCCAATTTCTCCTCTCTATTATCCCTTTCTGACCGTATTATCGACTGATAATGCGATGGCATGCCAGGCGGTAAACGTCGGAGACATCAACAGGCTGAACGAGACATCGCATTACGCCGGGACATCCGACTTTGAGGTTAGTTTTGTTCTGATTAATTCTTTGCAATCCCGTATGGAAAATTTTTTTGTATGTGGCCATGGTTAGAGTAGTTGCGAAGAACTAGAACATAGTTTGTAGCTTTAGCAGTAGGTCTCTAGTAGAAATTTAGAACTCTTTTTTGCTTGTGGAAGGTTGTTAGGACATAATTATTAGTTTGAAACTCTGTTTTATTTGTTCTAGGTTGTTACTACTTACATTGTTCTACTTAGGTTTGGGTTTGGGTTCACTTAAATGCTGGCCGGTTAGGCCCACGGACCCATTTGGGCCCAGTTCAATAGGTGCGTGATGCACCACTATTTCGTGGTACATCTTGTGCTTAATTGAGTGGATTTTATCCACTATTCTCACACTTATTCATAGAATTCGCATGTTTTACATTTTTCTTCCTGATTTTGTGCTATGATTGAAAACATGCTTCCTTGACCTCAATTTTGCTAATTTTATTCCTCTCTTATTACCATTCGATGTCGTGATATGTGTGTTAAGTGATTTCACGGTTTATAAGGCAGGAATGGCTTAGAGGATGGAAAGGAAGCATGCAAAAGTAGAAGGAATACAAGAATTTGAAGGAATTGCTAAAGCTGTCAAGTCTGACCTCTTCGTACTAAATCGACCATAACTTGAGCTAAAGAAGTCCAAATGAGGCGGTTCCAGTTGCGTTGAAAAGCTAACATCCAGGGCTTCAAAATGATATATAATTTTCCATAGTTGTCATGCTTTTAGGTGACGCGCACGCGTGGGTCATGCGTACGCATGACCTGGCGAAAGTTCAATCCAGACGTACGCGTGGACGACGCGTACGCGTGACAGAGCCACGTGCTTGACGTATCAAAAATTGTTGGGTTGATTTCTGGGCTGTTTTTGACCCAGTTTTCGCCCCATAAAACATAGATTAGAGGCTATAGAGTGGAGGAATCACGGAGATTCATTCATTCACTTCTCATTCACAAAATTTAGGTTTTAGATGTAGTTTTCTAGAGAGAGAGGCTCTCTCCTCTCTCTAGGTTTAGGATTTTAGGATTAGATTTGTTTAATTCTGGATTTCTACTTAGTTTAATTTAGTTTCTCTTCTACTCTTATTAGTTCTAGAACTTTAGTTTATCTATTTCTCTTGTTGAATTGTTTATTTCCCCAATTTGGTTTATGAACTCCATGTTAGATTCAATTTCTTATTAATGCAATTTGAGGTATTTCATATTTATTGCTTCTTCTATTATTTGTTAGTCATTGATGTTTGCAATTGGTTGTTTGGATTTAATATTCCTTGTTAGTTTTCTATGCTTTTATGTTGTGCCTTCCAAGTGTTTGATAAAATACTTGGGAGGGTTTTAAATTAGCTTTTTATATTCTTGGCTTTGGTTGAGTAATTAGAGACTCTTGAGTTATCAAACTCTTTTGTTGATTGATAATTGAAAGTTGCTAATTGACTTGAATTCCACTAACTCTAGTCTTTCCTTGGGAGTTGACTAGGACTCGAGGATTCATATTGATTCATCCACTTGACTTACCTTCATAGTTAGAGGTTGACTAAGTGGGAGCAATAGATAATTCTCATCACAATTGAGAAGGATAATAGGGATAAGACTTCTAATTATCAATCCTTGCCAAGAACTTTCTTAGCTATTAGTTTAATTCTTGCAATTTACTTTTCTTGTTCCTTATTCAAAACCCCAAAAAGATACAATCTCATAACCAATTATAAGTACACTTCCCTGCAATTTCTTGAGAGACGACCCGAGGTTTAAATACTTCGGTTATCAATTTTATTAGGGGTTTGTTACTTGTGACAACCAAAACTTTTGTATGAAATGATTCTTTGTTGGTTTAGAAGCTATACTTTCAACGAGAACTTATTTGTGAATTCTAGACCACACAAGAATCCGTTCGTCAAAATGGCGCCGTTGCCGGGGAATTGCAAACGTGTGCCTTATTATTGGTTACTGTAAATATTTTTTTTGCTTGTTTGTTAGTTTTTATTAGCTTTAGGACTTAGTTGCTTATTTTTATTAGTTTTTGTTTTTATTTGCTACTATGAATTCTCATCACTTTGGCTATGAGTTTGGTTCAAATTATGTTGTATGGAATGGACGCTATAATGAGAACATGCATCGAGGTCGGAACAATCAAAGATGGGAGGCGCCACAAAGATTTGATCAACCCTTTCAGCAACAACCTCCTCCAATGTGCCATGGGCAACGACCATTCCACGATGCATTCCAAGACAATAGTTATGGTGGACCCTTTCGTTACAACCAACCTCCACCAAATTACTATGGTCAAGAGCCATTCCAGGATGCGTACCAAGATGATGGATATGGTGGACCCCCTTGTAGTTACCAACAAGCTCCACCATGTCCTTCCTATACGTGTCATCAACCACCACCACATACCTATGGACCCCCTCCTCAATATACCCTTAGACCACCATACTCACAAGTCCCGTGTTACCAAGCACCACCATATGACTCTAACCCTTATCCACCATACTAACCACCTTATGAGCCATATGAACCATACATAGAGCCACCCCAATTCCAATCCAATTACTCCCGAGAGCCACCTTTTCCATATCCATTGATCCATGAGCCATATAATCCCAATCACGTTACCCAAGAGGAACAAGAGCCAAGGGACCGTCTCAAGGAAACAGTGGATCTATTTCATGCAACTCTTCATCAACTGGAGCAAGCGATAAATCGATTAGCTTCCCAACATTTGGACACTCAAGGAACCCCCATGGCTTCATGTGGAGAATCTAATGAAGAACGTAGCATGAAAGAGTCACTAAAAACTCCGGTGGAAAATGAGGATTGTGATTTTGTACTAGAACAATTGGAGGAACCCATAATTATCGGAGAAGAAGAAGTGGTTGAAGACCTAGGAGATGCTGAACCTCCATGGGAATCGAGAGTCATAGAGAATTCCGCCAAGAAGCTTGAAATCGATGTTGAGGAGGATAGTGCACAACCTTCAAGGCATGTTTCTTATGAAGAATTGGACAGAATAGATCAAGAGGTAAGTCCCCTTGGTGATGATGATCATGAACCAAGTCCTTCTAGTGATGAACCTGCATCTGCAGTTGAACCCCTTGAATTTGAAGAACCTTCTCCAAGTGAATCTGAAGACGATGTGGAGGTAGATTTTTCTCAACCTCCAACTTATGACTTGAGTGATGGGGAAGAATTAGAAGAATTTGATCAGGGCGCGGTTACAGTTGAAGAGGCTTGCCAGGAGGTGGAAGAATTCAAAGAAGAGCACAAGGGAGTGGAGCTTGTAAGGCCATTGGAAACACCTCTCCCCAAGCCATCACCATCCATCCTTTCATTCAAGCGGGTAAACCTCTTATCTCTAAGTTTTATAATTCCCCTTGAATATGATTTGCTTGAGACGGATGGGCAACTTAGAGCTCTTTGTGGCTTTAAGCGTAAAAGAGAGATGGTTAGTGGTTGGCAATACAATCCTAGGTTCGTTAGGGTTGGAAGCTCAAGGCCTAATTGTCAGAGTTGGTGTAAAGCTCGATTAAATGGGTCTAGGAAGTTGTTTGGGTACTTTATTGGGAATTTAGATTGCTTGCCATCCGGTTGGAACAATGGTGATCAACACGAAGACGGGTGCAAAAGTAAGGTTTGGGGCCTTAGAATTCATTCTAGCAATCAACACTCTTGGGGCCTTGTCACTTGCTTCAACTTGCTTGAAGGCTTTCTGCGCCTAGTTTGGGACCCCGGAGGTTATTGGAATTGCAAACATTGGTGGGGATTCCTGGATGAGTTCAAGCACAAGCCGCTATAACAAGGAGCTCACCAATTATCCAACTTAAGGACTCTAACTAAAAGTGTTAGGTGGGAGACAACCCACCATGGTATGATCGTTCTTTTTCAGTCTTAGTTTTATTTTATTTTATTTTATTCTTAGTTTTATTTTATTCTATTTTTATTAGTGTTCATTCATAATGTCTGCATTAGCATCTGCATTCTGCATTCTACATTTTGCATAAAAAAATAAAAAATAAAATAAAAAAGGGGGGAGGGGGGATGAGCGACGCGCGCTGACGCGTACGCGTCATGCGTGAATACGCAACACCCAGGATTGAACAGAGAGTTGGGCTGGAGTGGTGCTGGACACGTGCCTTGCGCACAAGCAAGCCCACGCGTACGCGTACCTCACGCGTGCGCGTCGCATGCGTTTTCACTAGACCACGCGTAAGAGTCCCTGACGCGTACGCGTGACCCTGGAGATCGACGTAAATGAGTGTATGACCCGCGAGTTGTGCTGGTTTGGGGCTGGAACTGTGCTAGTAGCACAAACACCATCACGCGTACGCGTCCCTGATGCGTGCGCGTCGATTTTACATATTGGCCGTTCACGCGTGCGCGTACCTGACGCGCACGCGTCGTATGCATTGTTGGCCCTCATGCGTGCTAACCCGAGAGTTGTGCTACCCTCGTGCTGGAACTGTGCTAGAAAGATGCTTAAGAATAATGAAGTGTGTCAGAAAGAGTCAATCGCATCTTAACAAAAAAATCTGAATCAAGAAATTTTGATGGAAATAATAAAAAGAAAATATGGTGTATTAGGTCAAAATAAGTTCAAGTTGAATTAAAGAAGTACAAAGTTCACAAAAAGAGGTTAACCAAAATCAATGACTATTTTTACAAAGATTTAAGAGGATGATTAAGGACGCGATCAGGTAAGAGAAGAATCAAATCAAAAAACATTTTCAAAGAAGATCTGGAACAAGAATTCCAGGAGAATACTAGAAGATACGATGTAACACAGTAAAGCAATTGCAAATTACATCAAGGAGTTACATAGTTCACGTAAAGGAATGAAATGTTAGCACTTGTGTTGTCGAGAATATCTGGTATAGTCAAAAGCACGATCAAATCAAGATTTGCATAAGATGTAGGACATGAAACAAAATAATCAAATTTATTTCAACAAGAATTGAAACAAGAAACTCCCGATATGAAATATAGAAAAATGAATGATACGTCAAATCACGTGGCACGATTATAGCGCATACTTCAACATAAACTATCCCAAGAAGAATACCTAATGTTCCTAAACATAACGATTACCATTACTTGGATAAAGAAACGAGGGAGTTTAGAAGAACTATTCCTCGCAGGTTATAATTTTTAGTCCTCTGTATGCACCATACTCAGCAATCATACCACAAGATGTGACAACGCTAGATAGAATATAGATTTTTTTTCCAACAAAACTAGAAAGCAAACAAAACAAAATAAGGTCCAGCAGAACAATATCATCATAGCATAAAAGGCTTTAGGGCACAAGTAAATGTTGAAATCACCGAAAAAATTTTCACCATATTCCTCATCAACATCATGAAGACTCTAAAAAGGCCAAAATGACAAGTATTGCAAATAATTGAAAGAGCAAATTAGAAAAAAGACATAGATGTTGCATCCAAAATTAGAAGCTAGTATATAAAAAATGGTATCACCTGAAGATTTCTACTTCTAAACATCAATAACAATAAACAAAACAAAATATTCAAACACAATCAATCAAAGTATAGTAATAAAGAAAATATTTAGAACGAGCAAAGGAAACATATGAAAAAAAATTTTGAAATAAATGAACCAACTAAAAGTAGGAAACACATGAAAAGAAAAGAAAATATTGATAATTTTACACCTTTAAAATCAAGTTATGATCAATCGATACCGATAAACTCGAGTGTCCTTTTGAGTAAACTCGAGTGTGTTTCGGTGTCACGTGTGATCCCTAGATTAGCAAGCGATACGTTAGTTTGTTAGGACACAACTTATCGATGTTGAAGTTCAAAAAGTTGTAATTCTAAGGCTTGACGTGAGACCGGTTACTACCAAGGAGATGTACAACAGAACCAAGAGATTATGAAGTAAAAGTGTATTTTGAGGAGATTGACAAACTAAGTGAAAAGTGCTATGTATATCTAAGTTGTCAAGGGAACGATAGTAGGTGAATGCCAATCGCATCGTTTTAACAAAAACCTATCTTGTAACTTTTGCACCTCATTATACTTCTTTCTCATATTTGGTAAAGTGCTAAAACTATGTAAATTTTTGCAGATTATATCAATTTTCGAATTTTCGAGGGCGAAAATTTTTGTAAGAAGGATAGAATGTAAAATCTCTACAATACTCTTACTCCCCCTTTTCTCAAACCAAACCCTAACTCTCTCCTAACACACACACATGGCTAAAAATGAAAGGAGGAAAAAGAGAGAGGGAAAACAGAGAGGGAGAAGAAAGGAAGAAGGGGGTGAGGAAGGAGGACGACGCTGGTTAGGGTCACGCTGTCGTGGTGGTGGCTGCAAGTGGTGGTTGCGCATGGAGGACCGTCGTGTTGCTGAGGGGAGCCCGAGGAGAGAGAAGAGAGGCATGGTGAACAGAGGAGGTTCCATTGCCGTCACTGCTGGAGCCCTAGCCACCGCCATTGAAGCTAGCCTCGCCGTCGTCGAACTACTGTACTGCCGATGAGGCCGAAGAGAGAAAGAGAGACTTCATGAAGGGGGAAGGAGAACGCGACAAAGCTCGTCACCGGGAAGAGAGGTAGCGGTGGTGTAAGCTATTGCTGCTGTTGCCATTGCTGGGGAAGAAGGTCACTGTCGAGCTGCACACCGCCATCAGAGTCGTTCCTTGCTGGCACCGCTGCTGGTGGTTGCCTCTGCTTCTGGTTTAAGCATCCTACCAGATCTTATGTCGCTGTTGCGGTTTCTAGAGAAGACGCCGCTAAAGTGCCTCTGTTATGGTCTAGGTCATCTCCTTTAACTTGCCTCGTTTCTACTTTTGCTCTGCTACTATTCCGTTGATGCTACCTTGTTTCCGTTCTGTTCTATTTCGACCGCCATAGCTGTGATTATTACAATGTTATTGCAGTGGGATTAGTTGGAGTTGTTGTCACTGCCCGTTCTTTCGATCCATTCTATTCCAACCATCCTCACCCTTTAATTTGGTATTCCGGGTTTGGTCTTTTCGGTCTTTTAGGACCAAATTGTGAGTAGGCTTTACATTTATAATTGTTTGACTTTACGTCTATAATTATTTTGATATACGGTGCTTTGAACTTAGTTATACTTACAAAGATTATCATCAAAGGATTTTAAAGTTAATTTTAATAATTGATTTATTAGAACTAAATATTGATTTTTGTTAAGCTCATTTTAATATGCACATGAGATTATATGTTTTTATGAGACTATATGTATGTATGAACAAGTTTTATGTTATTTTAAAGTATTTGATTTTATTCGAATATGTATTTTTGAAGCATTGAAGTTTTGTTGGTACTCACTTGTTTTGAAATTGTAAAATATGTTTGAAATGCCTTAAAATTGAGAAAATATGATTGAATATGAATTGGATGAGAAAGTATTATTTAATTTGATACCTCATGTTTGAAAGACTAAAGAATTTGTTATATTCGAAATTATATATTTTGAATTGGTTTGGGAGGCTCGTATTAAAAAACCGTAGTTAACGATGGTTATGACATTAACCTAGATGCATCTGGCTTAGACCTCAACTAGCAGGGGCGTTGCTAGCCTAACATATAGGCCACACGTTGGATCTGTTATTCCATATGGACACACTAGAGGAAAGGACTACCCATAGAGGTGGAGCCGCCCAAGTGTGGACTTTTGATTTGATTTCTGTATGAGAACTCCCTTATTGATTCACTTATTATTATCAACTACTATTTTCTAATTAAAATTACTTTGATAATAATATTTATATTATCTCATGTTGATTATAGATGTATTGTCTAGTATCTGAGTTGCAAAACTCACCCCATTTTTCTAAAAATATTTTTCAGGAACAAATACTTAATTATGTGAGACTTTCTATTCAAAATTAACTATCTGCAATGAGTACTTATTCTTCGTAGAGTTCCTAAATGTATATGCTTTATATGTCATAGGCAATATCTATCTATATTTATTTATTTTACCTTTTGTTAAAAATATATAATTATTCATTTTAGAAATTGTAAATTTATTTAAAATATTTGTAACTTTCTTATTCAATTTATCTTTGAGTCAGTTAGATTTGTTAGGGGATTATTTTCCTGAATCCGGTGATGGCTCATTTTGGATCATGACAAATGTTGTTCAATAAAGTTATTAGAAGGTATTCTACAAGAAACTTAAAGTTGAAATCATTCGATATTTTTGTATTTAATATAACTTAGTTTAGTGTGATAGTTAAGAAGTAAGTATAATCAAAGTTATTTTTTTATTTTCATTTGAATCTCAACTTAATCACTAAATTATTAATTAATTTAAAAAACTAAGTAAATTCCTACTCCATAATTAGACTAACTTAATATATATATCCATGTGGCACATACATATTATTTTTTTATTTATAATGTGACAAAAACTATGTTAACAAAAAATTGTGTCAATTTTACATTCTCCCTTAGTGAGTTAAGCCGAAAAATAGATGAGAGACTGTTATGAAAGATGGGTTCCATGAAGTTTACGAACGCTGACAAAAATACCCATAAACTAAGAAAATCAACGTTGTACCTATGAAAGATGGGTTCCATACGACAAAAGTATCAAAATCTTAATTTTTTGTTGATTTTTTAATAAAATTCCTAAACTACCCTACACTCAACCTCAACTCACTTTTTCAACCTTTCATAACTCAATTTGCACCAACTCTTGCCATGGAATCCAAAACTACTCCTACAACAAACCAGACCGAAATCAATGGTAGTGGTGGTAGTGGTAGAGGATCGGACCTCAACCGATTCACTCATAAGTTTATAATCTATACCCAAACTAAATTAATCAAACACCAAAAAATACTCAAAACATAAAATTTTCAAATCCATTCATCTAATTTCAATTCACTTTAACAAAACTAGAAATAGAAAAAGCCATCAACCATAAAAAATCAAGAAATCCATTCATCCAATTTAAAATTTATTTCAGCAAAAATCAGAAGTAGAAGTAGCCATCAACTGAATCTTCTGTAAATCAATCTCAGCCTTCATAAAAAATAGAAGCAGATTTAAAAAAAAATAGAACAGTATCATAACTAAATCAATTTCTGAAAAGAAGAAAAATAAAATAAAAATGTTTTAAAAAAAAGAAATACCTTTTTCTTCATCAGCCGACTGTAACATCGTCAATGGCAGAACCTCCATCCACAGTGCCGCCTCCCTTTCTTCTCTGACCGAACCCGCTTTCTGCATGCAAGAGTACTACGACCCCTCTCTCTTCTCAGGTGTGCGACGACGGTGTTCTCCTCGGCTGGGTCAGATGCGCCACGACGACGTTCTCTTCGGCTGCAACAGGCGCGCCACGGCAACATTCTCCTCAGGTTGGGTCACAGGTGTGCGATGAAGGTGTTGTACTCACCTTAATAGTGAGAGGGAGAAGCAGTGAGAGGGGAAGAGATTGGCGGTAATGGAGTAGGTGGGTGGTGGACGGCAATGAGGAGGTAGGAAGAGAGTTTCTGTGACTCTGTGAGGGTTTTTGAGGGATAAGTGAGGAGAGAGGAAGAAGAGAAGAGAGGGAGTGACGGTAGAATGGGATTAGGGTGGGGTAGTTTAGGAATTTTATTAAAAAAGCAACAAAAATTAGAATTTGAATACTTTTGTTATACGAAATCCATCTTTCATGGGTACAACGTTAATTTTCTTAATTTATGAATACTTTTGTCAACGTTCGTAAATTTCATGGGTACTTTTGATAATTTTTCTAAATTAAAATGTCTACTTTTAAAATTCGTAAGGATTGATTTAGATAATTACTCTATTAAAATAAAACTTTAGAGATATTTTTACATATTAATTTTTTAAATACTAAAATGTCCATTTCTAAAATCAGGGACTAATTTAGGTAATTACTAATAAAGATCTTAAAGGTTAGCCATTCGTTAGAATTTTGTCCTGTTGAAGAAAGCTTGACTCACACTTTGGAGATTGGATACCAAGTCAACAAGAGAAAATGAGAAATTGCCTAGCGATAAGATGTTTACCAATCAGAAACCACGGATTGTCGTGTGCTTTGAGGCGAAAGCAACGAATAAAAAAGAAGCAACCAAGCAAATACCAGAGAACACAGAAGCAGCACCTTCCTTGATATATTATTGCTTTGCTGTTGTCCGGAATTCTGCCGTCTCAAGCAAACGTTTGATAATTTCCACATGGCCATGAGCAGGAGCAGGAGGTTACTGTCCGCTTTCCCTAGGGAGATGCTTAATGAGCTTGAAAATCCAAAATTCAAGGAATCTCTGTTGAAACATATGAAGATGGATGTTCCGCGGCAGTTGTTGCTGACCATCGTTGCTGTGGCCGATGACATGGAAGCGAATAGCTCTGCTACTGCCAGATCTACAAGCAGGGACGTGATGGAATGGTTCTGTCACTTCCAAGATATGATGTATCTTTTGGAGGAGGTTCTGCACAAGTTCAGATCCGGAGAAGCAGCAGGTGCAGATGCCAAACCCGAACTTGACCTCATCTTTCGGAGATTCGAAATCATAGCAAGACAGAAGCACCTTCTCTTCCAGACTGCGGAACAAGAAGAAGAACAAGGTGAGCAACCACAAACTTCACATCAGAAGCTAACACTTGACATTTATTGCAAAGAAAATGATGAGATGGTCCAATTTTTGCTGTCCGATGATCGAGCGAATGGTAGCACTGGCGTGTCTGTGATTGCCATCGTTGGCATGAACGGGACTGGAAAGACCAGACTTGCTGACCTTGTTTACCATGATGAACGAGTCAAGTCCTCTTTCAACCTCCGTGGTTGGATACAGTTTCCCAAAGAGCTTGATGCTGAGAGTTTGGCCAAGATAACTCTCGATAGTTTCAATGAAGATTTTCACTATGACGACAGTTTAACTGAACTGACACGTCGCCTAAACAAGTGCTTGCAGCGGCCCAAAAAGGTTCTTCTAGTGTTGGACGATGTTGAAGATCTTCCACATTGGGAAACCCTTCGGCCATGTTTTGCTGGTGCTGCCTGTGGAAGCGCGGTCATCCTCACCACATCAAGAGGGGATGTTGCCATCAAGATGCGTTCAGATTACGTCCTGTCGATTGAAGATTCGCCTTCTTTGTCTCTACAGCATGATTTCGGAGAACGTGAAAGCCTGGGACTGGCGAGAAAGTTTGAATCTGGAAAGCTATCTCTGGTTGCTGATGAAAATGAAGCAAGTAGTATCTTGTCCGACCCCTTTCTCACGCTGAATCCTTGGTCTCTTAACAACCTAGTTTCCCTGAAACTTACAGGGGCTCGGAAAAAAGATTTGCCAAATGGGATTGGAGAACTACGAAGGCTTGAACACATCGACCTCTCTTTCTCTGACATATGCACGCTGCCTGATTCAATTAGCGCCTTGTCTCATTTGCAAACTTTGAAGTTGTCTTTCTGCTGCTATCTCCATCGGCTGCCAAGTACTCTGGCGAATTTGGTTGGATTGCGTAAACTGGATCTCAGGGGCACCAAGCTGGAAGACATGTCCTTAAAGCTGGCAAGTTTGAGAAATCTTGAAACACTACATGGCTTCAGCGTGAATTCAGGGTCGAATTTGGCAGAGTTGGCTAATGCTTCAAACATTCAGACACTGAGCATCACAGACTTGCAGAACATTGCCGATGCTAATAGTGCCTCCAAAGCTAGATTGAAAGAAAAGAGTCGTCTAGAAAGTCTTACATTGAGATGGAATCAACTGCGCTTTGCGGGTTGTGGAGAAGCGCTAGAATATTTGCAGCCGCCGACACAGCTAAAAATGCTCAACATATTGGGCTGTCCTGAAAGAAGTTTTCCTGGTTGGTTAGGAGATGTATCATTCTGGACTTTAGGGACCCTACACATTCGTGACTGTAGAAATTGGCCTTACTTGCCACCACTTGGACAACTTCCATCTCTTGAAGAGCTCTATATTCAAGGTTGTGACAGCGTGAGATCAATAGGCAATGAATTCTATGGTGAGACCAATTCACATGTCCCGTTTCAGTCTTTGCGGATCCTGTGGTTTGTCGACATGCCCAACATGCCCAAC
>NC_029787.2:13533542-13539457 GCF_000816755.2 Arachis ipaensis
TTAGATGATCAAAGCCCTCAATTTCCATGCCTTCGTGAGCTTTATGTGATGCATTGCCCGGAGCTGCTGCATGACTTGCCCAGACACCTTCCTTCACTTAAGATTAAGATATCTCGATGTGATCGCCTTGAGACTCCACACCCAAAGATAGTTGATGACCATGAGTTGATGGGTGGAGAACAACACTGCACTGAGATTCTCACAAGTGTGGCTGAAGTGACTCCCGAATCCTCCTCACACCATGCCCCGGAAGTTCAAGAGGGAGGAACAACCATAATGTCCCCTGTTGTTACCAATAGTAAGGTTGACAGAGATATGCTTGACTTTAGGTCTTCATTAGACATTGTGGAAGTTTCAGATGCATCAGAACTGTGCAATCTGCCATGTGGATTAAAAAGCCTTAGAATTGAAGGCTGCCAGAATCTTGATTTGCTAGCAGATGGAGTTTTTGGTTCAGATATTTTTGAGTTGTTTCTTACCGATTGTTTTTCTGGCAGGCGCTTTGCTGATGCTCTGCACCCCAATTCCCTGAGAACACTTTATATCCACAAATGTCCAAATCTGGAGTTCCTTAACCCTCTTGGAGAACACAATAATAAGTTTGAACTCTTAGAATATCTTTGCATAAGCAGTAGTTGCAAATCTCTGGTATCCATCTCCATAAATCTTTTCCCAAGACTCCAAACTCTATACATCAAGGGTTGTCCCAATCTCAAGTTGTTGTCGATGGTTGAGGGGTTTCATGATCAGAATCTGAAACTTGAGTCCTTGGGAATCCTGGACTGCCCTAACCTGGTATCCTTTCCAGAGAGAGGATTGCCTGCTCCCAATCTTAAATCAGTAACAATATCTAATTGCACAAGTTTGAATTCATTGCCCAGTAATCTAGCAACTCTTACATCACTTCGGTCATTGCTTATAGACACATGTCCAAAACTTGAGTCTCTTCCTGATGGGGGCGTGCCGTCCAGTTTAAGTTTACTTTCAATTTCATTTTCTGACAAGCTTGTACCTCAAAAGGAGTGGAATCTGCATAGGCTTCCCTCTCTAACTCATTTAGAGATTGAAGGTGGATGCATTGGCATGAAGTCATTTCCAGATAAGGATCTTCTTCCAAGAAGTCTCAAGTCTCTACGCATCAGTAGGCTCTCAGATCTCAGAGTCATGAATGGCATTCAGAACTTGATCGCCCTTGAGAAATTGGAGATTAATGGTTGCCATGGGCTTTATTCCTTGCCAGAAGGGTTGCCGTCATCCTTGAATTGTCTTTGCATCAAAGAATGTTCAATATTGACCCAGAAACTCTTCTACAAAACAGCGTCTGAGTGGAGCAAGATAGCCCATATTCCCAACCTACAAATTGATGATTGAGTTATTCATGGGAGTTAAGGTAGGTATGAATTAGATTTATCCTAAGAAGCTCCAAAAGTAGTTCTGAAGGGAAATTATCAAATTAAAGCTGCATCAGGAAGCTTTACTCAGCCGCAACCTAAGAGAGGGTTCTGAAGCTGTCACAATCCCAAATAAGGGGAAACGCTGAAGTGAAGGTTGTTCTCTACTTGTCTGTGCTGTGAAATTCTTGCCAAACCATGTGAGTTTCTCGTAATTTACTAAAAATCTTATCATTTTGGGTTGAATGAAATAACTTATGCAGTAAAGTTGCGGAAATCATAAATTTAAAGATGACACTGTTACACTTAGGGATGTCAATGGGGCAGGGCGGGGGCGGGGGATGCCTCCCTGCTCCCCATCCCCGCCCTCAGATTTGCTCCCCATCCCCGCCCCATTCCCCGCCGTGGGGGAATATTGCTCCCCATCCCCATTTCTACAGGGCCCCATTCCCCGCGGGGACCCCATTCCCCATCTACATAATAGTTCTAACTAATTATTAATTTTCATATGAATAGAGCTGCAAGTATCTATCTTATACAAAAACTGCAAGATTTTATACAAAAAGTCTAAATGATACGATGGTGACTTCTCTCGAAATAACGCAATAGGGGGACGCAACGACGAGTTAAAGGACAAAGCAGTGGACGAGGTAAGAGACGTGGCAACAGAGAGGAGAATGGACACGACGGCAGAGTTATGAAAAAGAACGCCGCAAATAGAAATTACGACGCGATAAGGGTGATGGCACGGTGAGGTGTGACGATTCGGTGAGAAGAGTGACGAGGGGGTGGCTGCAGAGAGGTTAGATGGAGTATGGACAGCCTTAGGGATCTCTGAATTGAAGAAGGGTTATGCAAATAAAAATTAGGAGTTTTGGGTTTCTATATATGTGTGTGCGAGAAATGACTAAAAAACATATATGAGAAATAAACTATTAAGAATAATTTAAGGAATTCATAAATTTCGGGGAATAGCGGGGACGGGGCGGGGATCCCCGCTCGGGTCCCCACGCCTGCTTCGGGGAAATTTTGTCCCCCATCCCCATCCCCGCGGGGAAAATTCCCCACAATCGGATCCCCATTCGGGGCAGTCCCCACAGGGATCCCCACGTCTCGGGGAATTTTGCCATCCCTAGTTACACTTACACTAATACTGTCGTTACATATAATAATTCGACTTTACTATGTATATACTAAAATAAGCTATCAAAATCAGACATCAGTATAAAATACATGTTGGAATATAAATACACATTAAAAATAAATTAAACATTTACACGCAAATATATTAGTGGCTGATTTTAGTGTACGAATAGCATTTTTTATAATAATTGGATTATTGGAACGACTATACTACGTGTACACTAAAATCAACCACCAGTATAAAATACACATTGAAAATAAATTAAACTATATATGTATTTATATACAAATACATTAATAACTAATTTTAGTGTACGAATAACATTAATGTTAATGTTATTTGTAGATATCTGTTACACTAACCAAATGGCTGCTTAATATTGACATGGAACAGGGCAAAGGACGTTTTAATTGCAGCTTTTGATCTCGAGTTTTATAATGAAAATAAAGTAAGGACAGGATCCAGAAATACTGTTGCCACTGCTACCTAAAGCTTATTGTTAATGTTACTATACTCTTGCTCTATGTACTGCCAAGCTGTCTAAATTGTGGGGTTTAGATTAGTTAAGGATGTTATGCATGGCTAGAAAGTTAGTTAGTCACTTAAATGACGTGGCACTTAGTTGCTTCTGTACTAGTCATTGTATTTCACTTTATAAATACTTAAGCAGAAGCTCAACACAAGTGAACGAATTCAGTATCATCATTTTACACCAAAATCACCTTTTCTTCTCTAAGAAATTCCCTTAACAGTTCTCTCTGGTTTGGAACTTTAGATAATTTCACATCTATAATTTTATATACTTGATCAGCAAGGCAACACTTATCAAATCCTTTGAGCATGGGTTAGATTAGTTTTTAGGTTGAAACCCTCTATCGTTCATTTTATTTTCCCAAGTATAAATTACTTGAGAAATAGAAAATGAGAAAACTTCATCTTTTAATTAGTGGTAGCAAATTTCTTAATATTGCTCAATGGGCTTTTTTACCTAAATGCGCATGTGAAACACTTTAATTCCCAAAATGCGCATGGATTGAAATCTTTCTGAAAATGCGCAGCTCCATTTCTTGGCCGGCGTTCGCGAAATGGATTTTCATATCATTTCAAGCCAGGTACCCACAAAATGGGCCAACCATATCAGGTGCAGTTCCCACGAAATGGCTACCCCCATTTCCTTGGTGGCAGTAGCAAAATGAAAGAAATAACTCAGGAACACCTGGTGCGAAATGGGGGCACTGCGGAGTTGAGGACACTCTCATATTCACTCTATGGTATAGTCATAATTTGATGTAGAAAAGTGGATATTATTGCCCTTATATTGAAAAAGATTTTGTTTAAAATGTTATCTCTAGGTTACTTGTGTTTGTGTGTGTTGCAGAATTATGTGGACAGTTGATCATAATTATCTGGACGTACTTAGGAGTAAGAATTTTCTGATTATGTGTTGGTTTGAATTAGCTTATTTGAGTTAAAAAAGTACTTTTTATAAAAAAAAATAAAATACTTTAAGTTTTAAACACATTTTGATACATCTTTTGAGAATAAGTATTTTTATTAAAAAAGCAAATTCTTTGCTTTTTTCTAAAAGCCAGTAATACCTTGCTTTTAAAAAAAAAACAAAAGCAAAAGACGTTTTTAATATTTAAAAAATCTTTTTAAAAAGTCTACCCAAAGTAAAATATATAACTTTTATCTGTAAAAAATGATTTTCTTAAAAAAGATAAAAAAATAAATACTTTTTTTCAAAAGCCAATTCAAACTAGTCCTATAATGATTTTTTTGCAGGTCAAGTGTATGATTTAGTTGTTGCTCATTATTGATTTGATATTATGCCACTGCTTTCTTATAAAATTGTTTTATGGGATATCATCATAGGCAGACAATCCATAAGAACTCAGAAAAGCTACTTTGGAATATTGTAATTTTGATGCTAATGAGCTTGCAGCTTATTACCTCTTATAGAAGTGACACATTTTTCTTATTATCATGGTAGAAGAGATTTTGGGTTCATTCATATAATTGCATTTTATATTTGCTAGTTCATGCACCTTCACTTAGTGAAATTCTTGCAACCTTACAACAAAGGTTATTCCTTCTACTTGTACAGTTTCGGATAAGCTGCTTAACTTTTATGCTGCTATATGTTTTGTGGGTATTGTCGATTCATATTACTTACCATTAAAGGGCAGCAAAGTTAATTAAGATATAGTTGAAAATCTAAGGTAGATAATATATTGTTGACAAATTTGATAATAACAATTAGTGCACAAAGAATGCTTTCTCAATTAAGTACTTTGTATTGGATTCAATTTATGTTCTTATTAGCAACTAAGTATTAACATTGTACAATATTAAGCTGGCAAACAATCAGTGCCTCCATTTCGCGCCTGGTGTCCCTAGAGTTGTTTCTTCCATTTCGCTACTGCCACCAAGGAAATGGGGGTAGTCATTTCGTGGGAGCTGCACCTGATATGGTTGTCCCATTTTGTAGGCACCTGGCTTGAAATGATATGAAAATCCATTTCGCGGATGCAGGCTAAGAAATGGAGCTGCGCATTTTCAGAAAGATTTCAATCCGTATTTTGGGAATTAAAGTGTTTCACATGCGCATGCAAAAATTTTGAAAAAACAAATAAGATTCGAATAGAAAAATAATATAAAATAGCAAGTAATAAATAAACTAGCTTTCTAAACATAAAAATTAAAGACTTTTGGAAATATCTTTTTATTTATTTTTTCAATTTTATAAAAAAAATTCAAAGAATATTATTCTTTGATCAAAGGAAAAGAGTGTGTTTGGGTTCTACTAAAAATGAGAACAAGAAAATGTATCATTTTTCTATTGAAAAGTTAAAAAAAAAATTCTCATATTTATGAGTAAATTTATGAGTCATAAGATAATTAACCATGTATGTTCATGAATTCAACTTAACCTAGATATCTGTAGAGCAATAAATTATTTTTATATCCAAAATCCATTAAAAAGAAGGAAAATCTCGTATCAAAATTTATGTGTTATATAACTTAGGAAACATTTCAAGTGCATCGGAAATATCGGTGCTCCAATTGTTTTAACCGTTGATCTGAATTATAAAAAATATATATAATATATATTAATTGAAATCAACGGTTAAAATAACTGGTGCACCAGTACTCTCCAGTGCACTTGAAATGTTTCGTATAACTTATAACAAAAGTTTTAGTCCTTGAATATCGCTAGCTCTAATCAACAGTATGCTTAAGTTTATTAATATAAAAAATTGAATAGCAAGATAATTGCTTTTTTTTGAAACATTACCAAGATAATTTTTTAAACTGAAACATTTCTTTTGTCTTTTGATCTTAAAAACATAAAGAACCAAACACCAAAAAAAAAAAAA
>NC_029787.2:13539485-13547436 GCF_000816755.2 Arachis ipaensis
GTTTTTTTTCTTATTCTCTTGGTATTTTTTTTATAACAGTGAATTACACCCCACAAATTGTAAAGCTGTAATAAAAAGAGGAGCCCATGCCATTAAAAAATAGCATAGCCAGTGAAACTTTCGTCCTCGACGAATTTCAAGGAGTATATACTTGGTCTTCAAAAAATTTTTAAATTGAAAACTTTTGTTATTAACTAAATTTTATTATATTCGAGGTTCTTAAGTTTATTTTTGTAAGATAAATAAGTTCTTTTATTTGTGAGAACAGTTGAGCATATCAGAGAAATCCCATGTGGCCATTAAGTGAGAAATGTGACCATAATAATACTGTGTGTATAGAGAAATAGGTCCTCACCAAAACATACCAAACAATGTCGTGGCCTCGTGGGTCGTGTAGTTGCTCAAAACGGGAGAAAGAGTTTCACAACTGTGGAAAGTTGATTCTGCAATGAATTATGCAGCGGAAGCAGAGAACAAAGATTTGTGCAACAAAAAAGATTTTGAATTCTTAATATATCAATAATATTTCTTTCAATTGTATTCTCTTATTTATTTAACTAGAAGTGTACTTTTTCTCTCTCTCTCTATATATATATATAGACTAACTATAACAGAGAATTAAAAGGTGAAAATAGTCAACTAACACCTCAACTATAATACATAAAAAAATGATCACAATAATTAAAAATTAATTATTTCAGTTATTGATGCATGATAATTATCTACAGCTCTCCTCAAACTCATAGTGGATTGAGAAACCACTCTGAGTTTGTTCTTGAATTTTTTAAAAGAGATAGTGGATAGTGATTTAGTGAGCACATCAGGAATTTAGAAATCAGCTGGCATATGAATCACATGCAATTGCTGTTAATTGCTCCAGTTAATTAGCAGTTGGGTTCTGAATTGTTATAGCCATTCAAGGGTTAAAGGTCCTTCTTGTCACTATAATCCTCTTTTGTTTCAGGAACACAATATATTGCTGTATTATATATGGATCTCATCTTGCTTCATTTATTCTTAGTTTTCCTTGGTTGTTTAACTTGTTTACTAACTATTTCCTTCTAATTATGATATAGGACATGAAATTATTGCCAACTTAACTATAAAAAATTGTTTGATTTACTGTATATAGATTTATTACGATTTTAATAAACTTTGGTCTTTTAGTTAGCTTTTCATTTTACATATAATATTATCCTTCTTAACACTTGGATTAAAGGTATTTTATGTATTGTTTTAAATTTAGATGACATTTTAAAATTTATATAAACTATAATTATATTTTAAAATATTTATTTATTATTTTATTTAAAATAATTTTTTTAGTTAAATCACATTTAAACCAATTAGACTAATAAATCAGTAACTAAAACGGTTTGATTAGTCTAATTTTTATAACCTTGCCTATAAATAATTGTCCATTCTCTTCATTTCATTTGTGCTAACCAATTCTTTTTCCCTTCACTCTCTTTTCTTTCTGCTCCTCTCCCTCAAAACTCATTAAAGTTTCTCACATTCTTGCTGGTAAGTTCCTTTCATATCTAATTTCTAATCATATTCTTTTTCTCACTCTTTTACTCTTCTTGTTTAACTTTACTATGTATGCATACATTATGTGACTACATGTTCAGTAATCATCATTAGAGAAAGAAAATTGTGGTATGTTACATTAGCCAAATAAGCTTAGGTCGTTACTTGTCCTTTTGTTTTGAAGAATAACTGTTTTTGTGTAGTTTATTTGGGATTAGATAAAGCTATACATATACATGGCCAAACATAAACTTCAAGTACATTTTAGCACTTTCTTCACATGCCTATGACCTGTGTTGTATCTCCCTCATAATAAAGCTACTTGGCCGCATATACTACCATGTGGCCGGTGCACCATAGCCGGGAAAGTTCCCCAAGGTCTCCGCCGCAGTTAATGGCGTAGCCTTCATCGAAACACTTTTCGGTCAGCTCTTCTTTGGCTGGCTAGGTGACAAGCTCGGCAGAAAGAAAGTCTACGGCAGAAAGAAAGTCTACGGCATGGCTCTGCTGCTTATGGTGATTTGCTCTGTCGCATCCGGCCTCTCCTTCCGCTGGAACCAATGTCGATTATGATGACGCTCTGCTTTTTCCGGTTCTGGCTCGGATTCGGTATCGGAGGCAAACAAGAAAACTCGCGGCGCGTTTATAGCTGCCGTCTTGGTAATGTAGGGGTTTGGAATCTTGGCCGGAGGAATATTTGCAATCGTTATCTCATCGATATTCAAGGCGAAATTCGATGCTCCACCATATGAGGTTGATCATCCGGTAGGCTCAACTGTTCCAAGAGCAGATTTTGCGTGGTGAGTAACTCTCTGCAGTACAGTATGTCAGTGCAGCGGGAAGAGCCCCAACCATAAGAATTACTCTCCACGCAAAATCTGCTTCTGGAACAGTTGAGCCTACCGGATCGACCTCAAATGGCGGAGCATCGAATTTCGCCTTGAATATCGATGAGACAATGGTTGCAAATATGCCTCCGGTCAAGATTCCAAACCCACAGACTTTCTTTTTCTCGAGCTTGTCACCTAGCCAGCCAAAGAAGAGCTGGGCAGAAAGTGTTCCGATGAAGGCTACGCCATTAACTGCGGTGGAGACATTGGGGGGCAACGTTTCCGGCTTTGGTGCACCGTCCACCAGGTAGTATATGCGGACAAGTAGCTTTGTTACGAGGGAGATACAAAACAGGTCATAGGCATCCGTGAAGAAACCCATTCCTGTCACGATAATTGCTGTAAAGTGATAGAATTGTGTCTTAGCTGCATCAAGTGCATTTAGCACTTGAAGTTTGATCTTTGGTTCTCCAAATTAAACAGAATACTCCCCCAATTACATATACATGGCCAAAGATCTTTGGAGGAGATATCAGGTGAGCATGAGCAAGAAGATGAGCTTGGAAATGAGGTATAGTTGTGTTGTTTGACGCAATTAGGACGAATAAAAAGCCTTGCCATTTTTATTTGATTTTGTGTTGTTATTCCTTTGGTGATGATTGCTGAGCTTTCATATCCAAGGGGAAAGGGGCTTCTTGGGCTACCGTTGTTGTTTAGTGAGTGAAGGAGAGGTTGGTTAATTTGTTTGAGAGAATTTGGGGAGTGGAAATGTGTGTTTGAGGGGTCATACTTATGTAAATATTTAGGAATGGTAGATGATTGGCCTGAGCTTTTTGTAAATATTTAGTTACTTAAGTGCTTAGTTTTCCCTGATCTAGAATTCTGTTTTTATGACTTATAAAACTATGAAAAACTTTGGTTACTTGCCTCTTTATATTTCTTACCTCTTTTTCACTCATTAACAGAAATGGAAACCATGTTTGTAAATCCGAAATCTGAAATCTGAAACTTGAGTCGTGGCGGAGTGGATGCATCACTTCCATGATGTGATGTACCGTTTGTCCGAGGTGCTGCGAAACAGCGCATATGCAGATGCATTTGCGGATTTTGAACCTGATTGGGAGTTCATACTCCAAAAAAATCGAAGTCATGACAAAGCAGAAGCATCTTCTTCTGCTGACCGAGAAATTACAAGGTGAGAAAGATCAAGAGCAACAGCAAGGATCTTCGTATCTGAAGGCTGATGTTTACGGAAGAGAAAAAGAAAAGAATGAGATGGTTGACTATTTGTTATCTGATCGATCCAGTGGTACCGTTGGCAACACGTCTGTGATTGCAACCGTGGGCGTTGAAGGGATTGGTAAGACCACCTTTGCTGAAATTGTCTACCACGACAACCGAGTCAAGGCCTCTTTCGAACTCCGAGGCTGGGTGGACTATCAAGAGGGTATTGATGCTGTGAGTTTGGGGAATATTGTTCTTGATAGACAGCTTTTAAGCTAAAATTACAAATTATTTACATAGTTACCAACTATATAGACAGCTTTTAGCAATGTTGAAATAACATTTCTATTAATTTTTCTCCCCCCTATTTCGTTTCTTCTAAATATTGCAGAAAAGATGGGCAACGGAATCCCACTCACTGATGAAGAAAGGATGCCATGGCTTGAATCACTAAGAGATGCCACAAAAGAACACAGTTAACGGAAATGGTGTGATTCTTGGGTGTTCTGCATTGAAGAAGCAATATAGAGAAACACTAAGATCAAGTGACCCTGATTACAAATTGGGAAGTTATGTAACAAGTGCTGTTAGCTTTGTACTACTGGAAGCTTCTGCTGAGGTGCTAAGTGTTCGTTTAAATAAAAGAGCAGAAGGGACACATTATATGCCAGCATCTCTTTTGCAATCTCAGTTGGATTTGCTTAAGATTGATGAATCTGAGGGAATACTTAGGGTTGATGCCACTTTAAGTCCTCAATCCATTGTCAAAACCATTATTATAGGCATTTTCCAATTTCAGGACTCTTTTCATTCATCACAATGTTGAAACTAGAAGTTATCTATAATAATAAATAATACTAATGATTAAATCAGCTTTCATCATTAAGTATTATTCAAACAAAAGTAGGATATGAATTATCCTAGGATTGTTTCATTTGAATTGGCTAGTGAATCATATAATTAAGCCTAATTTTTCCGGATGGTTAACATTTTTAAGATATGATGCAATCATTTCCTATCATCATTCATAAATTAATGCAACTCCCAGAACAATAAGAGTTAAATTAATAAGAGAGAATTTGCTACATGAACAAATAACTAAACTATAAAAAGCAAAATCCTCTACATTAATAATGCATATAAAATAAATATCTATTTATGTTAGAACTGACAAGATACTCCACTGATGGTTTCAGTGGCTAAGAGAAGGGGGGTTGAATCTTAGCCCCCTTTTTGCTTGCTAACACTTGCTGGACTTAGAGGAGACTTTTCTGTTTTTAGCTCATCACTTCACACGAGACTAAAGGAGAAGAAAATCTGTAAACTTAGGTAGCTCTGAGAATCCTATGCCTTGCACTCTTACTGCTTACTTCTAGCTCATTGCTTTAAACAGTGGTTGTTCACTCTTTTTATAGAAGAGAGAAGCCTCCACTTTTGAAGCCAAAAACCAAGCTTAACGTCTTTTCCTTCACACATAACCGGTTCGGCCACCCAGAGAGAGAAGAGATAACCATGCTAAACCCAACATGCAATTACCTCTAGTCCTTCCTTGGTCATCACCCTTCATCAATCCGAGCACTCCATCCTTGGCTTGCTCTCCAAGATGGATTTCTGGCCCTTGATGCTTCATGATGATGATGGCTTCTTCTACTCCACTTTATCTCTTCCTTGATGACAAACATTATTAAAATTGAAATGGAAAGAAATATAAACATTGAGTATGAGTACTCCCTTTGAAGATTTGAATTTCTCCCCTTTCAAAATGTCACATGGCTCCCCCTTGATATATGCTTATTCTTACCAAGGGAAGCCGATCCTTTCTTTGCAATTTTTCCAAGCTTTCTCGCTCTCAAGAGCTTGCTTGCGAGCCTCTTTGTGAGATTGAACCATCATTTCTGCCATGTTTGAGAATTCACCCAAAATCTCTTTGAGGGATTTGACCGTTTTGGAAGACTCTGGCCTGGTCTCATTGTCACTATCCGATGCAACAGATTTGCCCCATTTGGTTCCCTTAGTCGCTCCTCCTCCTCTGATTGAGGATACTTTGTTTTCTACTGCCTCATTCAACAGATCAACTTTAAAGTATTCAAAAATTCTAGTTAAAAACATACCATAAGGCAGGTTAGCCTTTTTGGTGCTTCTAACAGAATCCCACATATGCCTAATCATAATATAGCCAAAGGATATCGGAGTAGAGGTAACCAAAGCAAATAATATGAGACAGTCAGAAAATGTTACTCGGTTGTGTGAGCCGCTTTGGGGAGTCAGAATATGGGTGATGATTCGGTGAAACAGAGAGTTGACTAGTCCTAGAGCTTTGTGAGTTGGAATCGTTCCATGCAAGCCAGAAAGATTCTCGCAAATGTGCTGAAGAACCGTTTTGTATGAAACGCCGACTTGTGTATCCCATTTGTCTACCATGTACGCTCGCGGTCCTTCATCCTTGAAGCCCAGGGCCGCTCCAATGGTCTCAAAATCAAGGGTTATTTGAACCCTTTTGACATAGGAATGAAGAGTGCCGTCAATGAGTCGCATATTGGTGTAGAACTCTCGGACTAGGCCAGGATAGACTGGTTTCTGGATGAGAAGAAGTGGCTTCCAGTTGAGGAGTTCGAACATAGAGGAGATGTTGATGCCTTTGTTGGTGAGAGTGTCGAGACTGACAAGGTAGGTTGCGCACAAATGACGTTTTTCCATAACCTCATTGTGAAACTCAAAAGAGGTACAAGAGTTGAATCTGCTCGGATCAAAGTGGGAGTGAGTCTTGCCATACTTGTTTCTGAAATCCAAGGATTCCAAATTTGGAGGTTCGGTGGTGTCATTTAGTGCAAACCCCTTGGTCTTCTGTGAACTTTTTCCGGGGGTAGTTCTCTTTGGTGGTGAAGATGGTGGTGAATGAATGGGAGAAGTATGAGATTCTTCCTCTTCCTCAATGCGGGGCTCCTTATTTTTCCCGCTTCTT
The DNA here is from genome assembly GCF_000816755.2 of Arachis ipaensis. Taxonomy (NCBI): domain Eukaryota; kingdom Viridiplantae; phylum Streptophyta; class Magnoliopsida; order Fabales; family Fabaceae; genus Arachis; species Arachis ipaensis. The sequence continues at coordinate 13,546,032 of NC_029787.2, forward strand.
CTTCTTCCAGAGCTCTTTTGTGCCACAACTTTTCTTCTCATGGCTTTGGTGTGCTTGGTTGGGGGTGAAGGAGAAGATGAAGAAGTAGAATGTATGTGAATATGAGTGTGGGTTTGAGGGGTTGATGATTTTTGGGAGAGAAGGATTCTTTCGCTCTTTCTTGGCGCGGTTTTCTTTTTCATGGTGATGGAAGAGTGGAATATGAAAGGTGAAGTAACCGAATTGAGTGGGGGAGAAGGAAGGTGAGAGACACATTAAATGAGGACTGGAGAGAGAATTTGGTGGAAGTAATGACCATTAGTGGACGGTTAATGACCATTATGGTGTAGTTATTACCCAAAAATGATTTCCCCTTTTTTATTTTGAAATCTAAAATCTGAAAAGTTGTTGCCTTAAATCAAGGGATTAGATGGAGAGAGGGATTTGATTTGACAATAACCACTTCCAAAAAGATATGATGACACAGGAAAAAGATTTTTATTTGCATAGAGAGATAACTACCACAACGGCAAAGTGGGGTCAAGAAAATTAGGTGGGGCCCATGAGAATTTTCTTTTAGACACTGTCTCCCCCTTGATCACAGCCCTTCCAACGCTTCTAATTTTATCTCGTCCAAACCTACGAGACAAAACTGAATAGAATCAACTTTTCACAATTTATCAATGAAACATAAATCAAACATTCCCAAACTTTTTCTCAGGGCACAGAATCTGTCTTCACAGAAGGGTTTTGTAAAAATATCAGCAATTTGGTCTTCAGATTTTATAAATTGAATATCAATAGTACCCTTTTGCACATATTTCCTGATAAAATGATATTTTATCTCAATGTGCTTGGTTCTTGAGTGCAGAACCGGATTTTTTGAAATGTTTATAGCACTCATATTATCACAAAATAAAGGTATACTATTGATTTTTAATTTGTAATCTTCCAATTGTGTTTTTAACCAAATTAATTGTGAACAGCATGCAGATGCAGAAATATATTCAGCTTCAGCTGTGGATAGAGCCACTGTGGCTTGCTTCTTGCTTGACCACATGTTGAGTGAGCTTCCAAGGAAGCAACACACGCCGGAGGTGCTCCTTCTATCCACTCTATCTCCCGCATAATCTGCATCACAAAACCCTACTGCACAAAAGTCATCAGATTTAGGATACCACAAGCCATAATCACAAGTTCCCTTGATGTATCTAATGATGTGCTTAACAGCCGTAAGATGGGATTCTTTTGGATGAGATTGAAACCTTGAACATACACCCACACTTTGGACTATATCCGGTCTAGAGGAAGTAAGGTACATAAGAGAACCTATCATTCCTCTATACCTTGTTTCATCCACATCTTGACCCTCATCATCCTTTTCAAGTTTTGTATTAGGATGCATTGGAGTTCCCATTGATTTGGA
>NC_029787.2:13548151-13565729 GCF_000816755.2 Arachis ipaensis
AGAAAGAAAGTTAGCTCTCCCATTAAACTCATCTCAAACTCACTAGTCATGAGTTTTCCAAACTCTTCACACAAGAAAATGTTGGCCGATCCAAATACAATGTCATCAACATAAACTTGAACAAGGAGTATATCATCATTAGCTGCTTTAATAAATAAAGTAGTGTCGGTGGTACCCATTTGAAATTGATTTTCCAACAAGAAGGCACTTAACCTTTCATACCAAGCTCTTGGAGCTTGTCTAAGACCATAAAGGGCCTTAGTTAGTTTGAAAACATGATTTGGAAATTCTTTATGCTCAAAACCGGGGGGTTGTGCCACATACACTTCTCTATCAATAAAGCCATTAAGGAAAGCACATTTAACATCCATTTGAAACATTTTGAAACCTTTATGGGCGGCATAGGCAAGAAGCAATCTAATTGCTTCCAATCTAGCTACGGGAGCAAAAGACTCATCAAAATCTATACCCTCTTCTTGATCGTAACCTTGGGCCACTAATCTAGCCTTATTACGAACAACTTGTCCATCCTCACCAAGCTTATTTTTAAATACCCACTTAGTACCCGTTACCTTCTTACCATCCGGATGAGGTACTAATGTCCAAACCTCATTCTTGTCAAATTGAGCAAGATCATCTTGCATGGTCTTGACCCATGATGGATCTTCAAGAGCTTGTTTGACATTGTTGGGCTCCATTTGTGACAAGAGAGCGAGGTTGCTAGGTTCCGTTTGCCTTTTGATGAAGGATCTTGTTGTTACACCATGAGAGGGATCACCAATGATGAAGTCATGAGGATAACCCCTCATAGACTTCCATTCTCTAGGTTTTCGGACAGGTGTAGAGCTTTGATGAACTTCTGGTGGTCTCACTGTTTCAGTTGCTCGTGCCTACTCAGGAGACAAAATGGAAATGTCTCCTCCAAACTGACGAGACAAAACCGGGCTGACAGATTCTTCATTTTGCACAGATTTGGGATTTTCTTGATTGGTTCCAGCCTCTTCACAATCTGAATCATTATCCTTCACAATACTGGGAATTAAGTTAGAATCACAAAAAGTAACATGTATGGATTCCTCTATGGTTCTATGTTCTTTGAGATAAACTCTATAGGCCTTGCTTGTGGTGGAATATCCAACAAACATTCCTTCATAGGATTTTGGATCAAATTTTCCAAGGTTTTTCTTATTGTTGAGCACAAAGCATTTGCATCCAAAAACATGAAAATACTTAAGATTTGGAGGGGTTCCTTTCCATAGCTCATAAGGCATTTTCTTTAACCCTTTTCTAATGATTGTTCTATTCAAAATATAACATGCTGTGTTCACAGCCTCAGCCCATAAGAATTTAAAAGTTTCACTCTCACATAACATAGCTCTAGTCATTTCTTGAAGGCTTCTATTCCTTCTTTCAACCACTCCATTTTGTTGGGGGGTTCTAGGGCATGAAAAATTATGAGAAATCCCTAAGTCATCACAGAATTTTTCAAAGTCTTGATTTTCAAATTCTCTTCTATGATCACTTCTCAAATGGGCAATTTTCAAATCCTTTTCATTTTGAATTTTCTTGCAAAGGGTGGAAAAAGCATGAAAGGCATCATTCTTATGAGCAAGGAAAAGTACTCAACCAAATCTAGAGTAATCATCTACCACCACAAGACCATAGTGTTTACCTCCTAAACTTTAAGTTCTAGTAGGACCAAAAAGATCAATATGTAACATCTCTAATGGCCTTTTGGTTGAGATTCCATCTTTTGATTTAAAAGAGGATTTTACTTGTTTGCCCAATTGGCAAGCATCACAAGTAAGATCCTTATCAAACTTGATGTTTGGAATTCCTCTAACCAAATTCTTTTTGACTAGCTTAGAAATTTGGTACATGCTAGCATGACCCAACTTTCTATGCCAAAGCCATTTTTCAGATTCAAGAGATGTAAAGCATGTTACATTTTGTTCCTTTAAATCCTCAAGAGTTAATCCATACACATTGTTACACCTTTTGGCCTCCAATAAAATATCTCCAGTTTTCTCACACACAACCAAACAGACAAACTTCTTAAAAACAACTTTAAAACCCAAATCACACAGTTGACTAACACTAAGCAAATTATGTTTCAAGCCATGTACAAGGAGAACATCATTTATACGAGAAGAAAAATTTTTACCAACTTTCCCAACAGCCACTATTTTTCCTTTTGCATCATCACCAAAAGTGACAAGTCCTCCATCATATTCATCAAGCTTTATGAAGAAGGTTGTCTTTCCGGTCATATGCCTAGAGCATCCGCTGTCCATATACCACATATTTTCTTTCCGTTTGGATGCTAGGCACACCTACAAAACAAGCTTAAGTGACCTTAGGTATCCAAATCTTTTTGGATCCTTTTACGTTAAACCATCTTCTATGTCCTAAGCCATTGTAATAAAAAACAATTTTATAAACCTTATCACCAACCATTCTTTCACCAAAAAAATATTGAATAGGAAAGTGCCCATGTCGATTGCATAGCCTACAAAATCTTGGAGTTGCTGTTTTGTTAAAGTGGGTGGGGTCTTGATTCCTTGTATCATTTGAAGATGAAGCAATGTTTTCAAAATGAGATTTTTCAGATTTATAAAACCCCAACCCAGCCTTATCATAAATAGGTTTTTGACTAGCCAAGATTTGATTCAGATTTTCAGAACTTTGGGTGAACTTGGCTAAGTCTTCCTTAAGTCTTTTAACCTCTTTAAGCAACTCTTCATTTTGCTTAAAACAATCCACATATGCAAGAACGGAATGATTACTTTCACAGCTCTTGATTTGGGCTCTTAACTGCTTATTCTCTTCAACAAGATCACAAGCAGTTTCGGCCTCTCTCACTTTTTCTTTTAAAAAACTGTTTTCAGCCTTAAGAATGGTGATTTGTTGTTCAAGTTCTTGATTTTCCAGCAGAAAACATCTTATTTTTTCAGAAAGGTGGTCTATCATAAGATGAAGATCTTCAGTGTTAGGATTATGAAAGACTACCTGATCTATGTGATCTGCCATGAGACAAGGTTGTGACTTGGTTTCGGATTCCTCATCATCATCATCCGAGTCATTTTCCAAATCTTCCCATGAGGCCATCAGTCCCTTCTTCTTTCCTCTTTTCGGCTTTTCCTCCTTCTTTAACTTGGGACAATCAGATTTGAAATGCCCCATTTCCTTGCAGTTGTAACAAGTAACTTTGCTAAGGTCTTTCTTCACTCTCCTTGAGCTGCTGCCTTTGCCTTTAAGCTTCATCATTTTCCTGAATTTTTTGGCAAACAACACAAATTCATGTTCAGAGAAGTTATCACTGGACTCTTCATCCAGAGGGTTAGTCATAGAAGAAAAAGCAATTCCTTTCTTTTTTGAATCTTTTTTCAAATAGGTGTTTTCAAAGGCAAGAAGATTTCCTCTCAAATCATCAACTGTCATGGAATCTAAGCTACTGCTCTCAGAAACAATTAAAGCTTTTGTTTCCCACTCTTTTGTGAGACATCTCAACACTCTTCTCACTAGCACAGATTCAGAATGTGTAATTCCCAGAGCATCTAAGCCAACAATGATGGCGTTGAACCGTTCGAACAGTTCATCAATGGACTTTCCTTCCTTCATTGCAAACATTTCATACTCTCTATTTAACATGTCTGTCTGAGTCTTCTTTACAATGGTGGTTCCTTCATGGGTGATTTGCAATTTGTCCCAGATTTCCTTTGCCGTTGTGCATCTTGATGCCCGTCGGTACTCCTCAAAACTGATAGCACAGTTGAGCAGATTGATGGCCTTGGCGTTGAACTCCACCTTTTTTCTATCTTCATCCGTCCAACTTGCTTCAGGTTTAAGAGAAACAACTCCTTCGGCACTTGTAACAGTTGGATATTGAGGTCCTTCCAAGATGATTTTCCATAGTCTGTAATCCACTGCTTGCACAAATATCTTCATCCTCTCCTTCAAATAGGTATAATTTTTCCCATTGAAAAGAGGAGGTCTGTTGCTTGATTGTCCTTCGGTCAAATTGTAGGACACCACATTTGAGCCACTGTTTTCTGCCATGAGGATCTTTACTCCAAGCTGCAAAGCTTAATCTCTTTGAGACCAAGCTCTGATACCAATTGATGGTTTCAGTGGCTAAGAGAAGGGGGGTTGAATCTTAGCCCCCTTTTTGCTTAGTAACACTTGCTGATCTTTGAAACTAACTTAGGAAATGAGACTCAAGACATGACAAAATTAAACAGAAAAATACTAAACAGAATACATTGAAGGAGAAGAAAATCTGTAAACTTAGGTAGCTCTGAGAATCCTATGCCTTGCACTCTCACTGCTTACTTCTAGCTCCTTGCTTTAAACAGTGGTTGTTCACTCTTTTTATAGAAGAGAGAAGCCTCCACTTTTGAAGCCAAAAACCAAGCTTAACGTCTTTTCCTTCACACATAACCGGTTCGGCCACCCAGAGAGAGAAGAGATAACCATGCTAAACCCAACATCCACCATTCGGACACATTCTTAATCTTAATTTAATTAGAATAGAGCAAATATTCCTACTATCTGATAAAAATCCCTGTTGCATATTTTAAAAACATGCTGCTCCACTATAAAATCAAGTGGAAAGTAATATAATTATTTAAATTATGTTCAATTCTATGTAAGATTAAGAAAACATAAGCTACATATTTTTAATGCAGAAGTCGTAACAATTGTCCGGATAGCAATAAAAACTTTGTATTTAACTTGGCAAAGTTGTCCTTAATGTAACTGAAACCATATATTTTCACTACAAAAAGTACCAACTCATCAGTGTGAAACTGTAATACTAAAAATTTACAGATAAAAATATATGGACCAACCAATGACTTTTCAAATTGATCAACGAATAATGAACAAATAAACCACAACTTAACATGGAATTGCATGTTAGTCTCTTAGCTGGACTAACCCTCTCTTTTGGAAGTGAGGAGTGAAAAACGTACTTTTTTTCCATTCTGGTCTGCTAAGCAGAGCATCAAGCATCATTTCTTTGCCTTGGCGAATCTAAGGCATCGGTACTTTTCGCCGCTCACTGTAATTTCAAGAGCTCCATCTTGGTTATCTTGATTTGAGGCAGTTCCCATTAAGACACTTTTTTCTTTCTCAAGATAGGATTTGAGGCAGTTCCCATTAAGACTTTTTCTTTCAGAGGAAAAAGCTTCTCATTTGATCCAATTGTGGAGGAGCAGACAGCTTACATCACCCAAGTCAGTCCCACTAAGTTTGTTTTAATGGGAACTTCTTTCCTTGCCGCTGAAGTCACTTTGAGGTGACAACCAAACTCACGAATTCTTTTGAACGATGCAAGATTGAAGATGAAAGTCTTGGAAGAGAAGTAACTCAATATGCATGTATTATATTATGAATTGATTGTGTGTTACACTGTTATGACTCTGCACTATATATAGAGTCCAAGACTGACCTAAAGAAACTATTCTGTTATAACCAACTTTAACAGAATGTATATAAAAGGAAACTAAACTGATTTAGTTATTACTAAGTATAAACAACACTAGCTCTGCACTTTATGCTCTGTATGTTCAGTCTCTACGCTATTATCCTCCCTCAAATGCAAGTTCACTTCGGAAGTTACCTTGAGTTTGGTTTTAAAGCAATCAAATGATGTGAAATAGAGGGATTTTGTGAAGATGTCCGCAATTTGTTTTGTGGAAGGGATGTGCACCACATTTAATTTGTTTTGATTGATTCTTTTCCTAATAAAATGGAGATCCAATTCGAAATGTTTTGTCTTATTATGCAGAATTGATTTGCTGTTAACAGCACAACATTGATGTCGCTGAACAATGTTGGAACCATGTTTGATGAAAAGTTGAGTTCAGTTGGTAGATTTTGGATCCAAATCACTTTTGAATCAGCACCCTAAATTCTTTCATGTGAATTTTTGCCCATTTACTCTAATATTACTTTGGTTTAAAATATAATTTCAGGAGTGTGATAGGTATATTATAGAAATTTATAAGTTTCCATTATAAAAAATTATTTTGTATATTGATTTTGGTGCAAAATACATTTTTCTGCTGCAGCAGCTTATCACACAGTCGGGTTAGTCTGAACCTAAGTTTGCAGTATCTGTCTTAGAAAAACGAGAATGAGATAAAATGCAAAAACAACACGTTAACACCAATCTTCTTTGAGATTTCCAGCGTCTTGCATAAATACAAAAGGGAATTTGGTTAGGACGCAGTTTTAAATACAGGAATATTACACATTCAAGTATTTTTATAAATTAAGTTTAATTAAATTAAATAATAAAATTTAAAATAATATTAGTCATAATTAATTTTTATTATGTTAGACTAATTTAATTAGACTTAATTAACAAAAATACTTGAATGAAAAGCATTATTTGTTCTGATAAATAGAAATATCTTCATCAAAAACAAAAAACTACTATTGGCACAGTGGAAGGACAAAGTAATTGGGTATCTAGCCTAGTTGTAATAGTTGACCATAAATGTGAGTCCAGTAAAGAAATATAAGTCCGACTCGAATCCACTTAATTCGCGGATTATCCAAGTCATGCCAAAATGACCCTCTTATGAACTGGTTATATTTTTATGGGCTCGAATCACCTATTTTTACGAGTAAACGGGTCGAGTCATGACTCTATTAATGACACACATCTGACTTAAAATATAGAGAAGTGCTAAAAAGCTAGTAAATTTTGTGATTTTTAGTCATCAATTAGTTATTATTAGTATGTTTAATAGTATAAAATTACATCTAATACTGGCCAGATTTTAATAAAAATTTTGTGATTTTTAGTCATCAATTAGTTATTATTAGTATGTTTAATAGTATAAAATTACATCTAATACTGGCCAAATTTTAATAAAAGTACTTGTTGTGGCAAGAACAGAATAAAAGAAATTTAAAACAAATCTTACTTTGTAAGCTCCGTTGACCAGAAAAGTAAGCTACCAACCATCACCGTGTACTGCCCATATTAATAGTATTAGTATGTAATAATGACTCTCCTACGACGAAACTTCCAAAGTCAACCATTGATGCAGTGTTCCATATTTGGCTCAAGCTAGAGGCAGAGACGCAGAGTGGAAAAAAAAAGGTGCTAGTTATCAATTACTCTGTTTGGATCTCTAATCAAGAATCGTGTGAAGTTAGTGGTTGCTTGTGTTAGAAGGCACAATGGTGGGTGTGCTGGTGAGCGCTCTTCTCCCTGCCGCTTTGCAAGTCTTGATTGACAGGCTAGCTTCTCGTCAGCTCTTGGACTTGTTTTCTCGGAGAACTATTGCAGCATCGGCAGCTGCCGCCGGGGCAGAGAAGCTAAAGCTGCAGCTGCTCTCCGTGAATGCAGTCCTTGGAGATGCAGAAGAGAAACAGATTGTCAATCCATATGTCAAGATATGGGTTGACGAGCTCAGAGAAACTGTGTACCATGGCCAAGACCTTTTGGACCAGATTGCTACCGAAGTATTGCGTTTAAATCTGGCATCCAAGTCAAACACTGCCATGGAATGGGTAAGAGAATTCTTGGACTCCATTACCAGTAAATTGAATTCTAGTCTTGATGAGATAAACATTAGAATTCAAGTTTTAAGGGATCAGAAAGATTGTCTAGGTCTCAGAGAACGTCATGAAAAGCAATCCCAGTTGGAACTAGGAAGTGCTGATCTAATGTGTGTTCCGACAACTCGTATGGTAGATCAGTCTAAGGTCTATGGCAGGGATCATGAAAAAGACGAAATCATTCGTCTCATGTTCGCTGCCATGAGTGAGCAAGTTGATCCAGTATGTGTTGTTGCAATTGTTGGCATGGCAGGGATTGGCAAGACCACTCTGTCTCAGCTTTTGTTTAACGACCCTCGGTTAGTGCCAATGTTCGACACTTTATCGTGGATTCAAGTTTCGGCGGGATCCGATGTGCTGCACTTAACCAAGAAGGTTTGTGAGTCTATGAGCGATAACTTGGACACACTTCAGGTTGAACTTAATATCCAGTTGAGAAGACAAAGGTTGTTGCTGGTTTTAGATGATTTTTGGTCTGTGAGCTTTTCTGATTGGGAGCTCTTCAAGATGGCCTTTTCTCATGCTATTCCCGGTAGTGTTATTCTAGTCACCACTCGCAATGAAGACGTTGCAACTACTATCCGTGCTGCCGTCACTTATTTCCTTTCGCCGCTTCCATATGAGGATTGTTTGGATGTCTTTGCCCACTGCTCTTTTGGGAGTACAAACCTGAGTACAGCTGATCCAACTTTGGTGGAGATTGGTGAGAAAATAGTGAGGAAGTGCAAAGGTCTTCCCCTTGCTGCAAAAGTTCTTGGGAGTCTCTTACACTTGGTAACGGATGCTAGAGAATGGAATGTCATACTGCAAAGCAAGATGTGGGATTTGGATGCTAAGAAGAGTAACATATTGCCGGCCTTAAGATTGAGCTATCAACTCCTTCCGTCGCATTTGAAGGCCTGCTTTGCTTACTGCTCTGTGTTCCCTAAGGGGTATGAAATTGATAGGGTGAACCTAATCCATTTGTGGATGGCTGAGGGCCTTCTGCAACCATCAAAGACTAAAACAATGCACGGTGTAGGCGAGCAATACTTGCAGGAGTTATTGTCAAGGTCATTACTACAACGACCAACTGGTAATGACTTGTGTGTCATCATGCACGATTTGATAAGCGACTTGGCACAATACGTGGGAGGCGAGTTCTTCCACTTCTTTGAGGAGGGTGGTGATCAGAAAATTCCTGATAAGGTTCGCCATTTATCATTTTCAAAAGACAAGCTTGATGTGCCTAAGAGGTATCTTTCACAAGTGAGGACCTTTCTACCATTCAAAGACTCAAACTCTAGTAGGCAATTTGATTCATTAACTGACAATGATTTCAATGGTGTGATACCAATGTTTGAACGCATTCGCGTGCTCTCTTTGTCTAGTTATCCGATTTCTACATTACCCTCTACAATAGGAAACTTGAAGCATTTGCGGTATCTGAATCTTTCTTATACAAGGATTCAAGAGTTACCAAGCTCTACAGGGTGTTTGTACAATTTACAGGTACTCCTGTTAGCACATTGTGATCGGCTCACTAGTTTGCCCAAAGATCTGGAGAATTTGACTGATTTGCACCATCTTGATGTTACTGGTGCTCCTTTAGTAGAGATGCCACCAAATTTTGGTAGATTGAAGCTTCTTCGACATCTTACTGCCTTTGTCGTGGGCAAAAGCACTGGATCAAGGATTAGTGAGTTAGGAGCTCTGTCTCAACTGCATGGTTTACTTTCAATTGTGAATCTGCAGAATGTCATTGATGCCACAGAAGCCTCAGGGGCCAACTTGATGATGAAGACATTTATTGATGATTTGGTATTCGAATGGACAAACGATGTCCATAATTTATCCAACGAAGCAATTGTTCTTTATAATCTACAGCCGCATAAAAACTTGAAGAGGCTCAAGATTGAAAACTATGGTGGCAGAACATTTCCAGAATGGTTAGGTAACCCTTTATTCTCTAACTTGGTGTCTGTACAACTAATTGGTTGCATAAGCTGCTTGACATTGCCACCACTTGGGCAATTAAACTCTCTTAAGACCCTCTTAATAGCAAAAATGACATGGCTAGAAACAGTGGGCCTTGAGTTCTATGGTAATACAGATTCACCCTTTAGAGTCCTTGAAGTTTTGACTTTTAAGGACATGCATAGGTGGAAGGAGTGGTTGCAAATTGACATTGAAGAGTGTTTTCCTTCTCTTGAAGAGCTTCACATTCAAAATTGTCCTAAATTAACAGGAAATTTACCCCAAAGATTGAGTTCTCTGAACAAACTAGTAATTGCTAAATGTAGCATTAATTCCCTTCCAAGGGTTCCAATGTTAAGAGAACTAGAGCTATTTGATTGTGATGAGTTGATGTCCCTACCTAGGGAAATGATGCAAGGGAATGAACATATAAGCAAAGTGTCCATATACAATTGTTCATCACTTAAATATGTTCCTGCACTTGGTCTTCCCATAAGGTTAGAGTCACTTTACATAGGCAAGTGTAGGAATCTAAAGCTTTATCCAGAAGAACACATGATTGAGCATTTGCACCTTGAAGACAGTTGTGACAGTCTCATAATTCTTTCATTGTCTTCCTTTAGCCGGCTTCGTCACCTTCACATCCAAGGTTGTCCAAATCTTGAATCTCTAAGTATATCAAATGAGTTTACAGAAGAATTGTACCATCTTGAAAAGATTCAACTGAAGGATTGCCGCAACCTAGTGTTCTTCCCTTATGGAGGGTTGCGTACTCCTAATCTTCAAGTGCTTTCTATTAGCAACTGCAAAAAGTTAGCACCCCAGAAAGAGTGGGGTCTGCACGAAATGCTATCGCTTTCGTACTTTGGGATTGAAGGGGAGCTAACTGGTTTAGAGTCCTTTCCAGACGAAGGACTACTTCCAGCTTGCTTGACTGATCTTCATATCATGGGACTTGAAGACCTCACATCTTTGAATCATGATGGTCTTCAACACCTTGTTGCTCTTAAAAATTTGGTGATTGAAGGTTGTAGCATGCTTGAGTTTCTACCTTCACAGGGGCTTCCAGGTTCCTTGTCAAATCTTATCATTGCAGATTGTCCCTTGCTTGTTCCTCTCTGCCAATTCGAGACGGGAGCTTACTGGCCCCTCATTGCTCACATTCCCAACAAAGACATTGTGTGAAGAAACAATATGTGGAAGGACAAAACACTGGAACTTTTTGGTTTTCTGCAATGTTCTATGGCTGCTTGTTTAATTGGAATGCTTTGTTTAGCATCTTTGATCTGTGGCTGTGTGATATGATATGATGAGGGATTCAAAACCATTGTTTTTTGTATGGATTCTTTTGTTTATTGTTGATACCTTTTGTATTGAGAATCTCTTGTTCACCATGCTCTTTGTAACATCCTTCTATACTTGTAAATAAAATTTCATATTTAATGAAAAAAAGAAAAAGCACAAGATCAATGATCTTCAACTGGATTGTTCTAATAATGAGCCACTGGTATTTGGGTTGTGTTATCAGTGTCCTGTACGCAGAGTTCTTCTTGGGTGGCTTGGCCATTGCTTGCAGGGCGTTTCTTTGCAGTGGGGAGAAGCTTTGAAGACAACCTAGGATTTATGAATCAACATAGAAAATGCAGCTGAGGTATATAATTTTTTTGAGGATTTTGTTCAAGATTAAATTGATTAAATAACGATTAGCTAGAGGAGACAGTCTCAAAAAATGTCTCATGCGCTTTAACTAAATTGTTGTGCCTAATTCCAACTTAGAAAAGCAGCTGGATCATTTTTACAAAAAATAAGATAAAAAAAGTACCAAGTTATGTGGTCAATATTAGGTGAGTTTTGTTTAATATTTGACGATTTCTCACCACTGTTTGAGTGTGAGATGATAGACAAGTAGCTTGAAGAGAAAGAGATTATAGTATGAATTATGAAAACCAATTAATTGTATCAAATCTTATCGATCTTCAATATTGGATTGAATTGGTGTGTGGTACACGCCATATAATCAACACATAGGAAAAACATGGGAAAATAATAAGCGAAATTAATTAGGTAATTGAAGACAACACCCCTTCCCTTTCCTCTACTTTCAAACCGTTGACTTTCTTATTAAGCTCTTGTTTCAGAATTCTGTTGGATCTTCTCTTTCAGATTGGCCATGGCCTGGCCACTAGTCTCTGCCTTCCCTAGGAAGATGCTCAAGAACCTTCAAAATCAAGAAACCATGGAGTTTCTTCATCAGTCTTTGCTGACCATTGCTGCTGTCGCCGACGACGCTCAAGAGAACCTCTTCGCCACAACTTCAGCCTTAAGCAATAACATGGTAGAATGGCTTTGTCACTTCCAAGATATCATGTACCTTTTGGACGAGCTTCTCTGCAAGTTCGATTCTGGAAAAGCAATAACAACAACAGTTGCAGATGCTAAACGTGAATTTGAGTTCGTCCTTCGAAGATTTGAAACCATAACAAACCAGAAGCATCTTCTCTTCCTGACCGAGAAACAAGAACAACTATCTTCTTCTCCTTCTCAGAATCTAAGAAGAGATAAAGAGATGAATGAGATGGTTGACCTTTTACTCTCCGATCGAGAAAATACGCCTGTAATTGCTGTGGTTGGAGCGGCATGGACCGGAAGGGACACTCTTGCTAACCTCGTTTACTACCATGGCAGAGTCAAGGCCTGTTTCGAACTTCGAGGTTGGGTTGACTTTCAATGGGATCTTGATTCCGAGAGTTTAGCTAAGATAACTCTTGATAGTTTCAATCAAGATTTTCACTATGATGAAAGTCTACCAGAACTGATTGATAGACTGCACAAGTGCTTACAGGGGAAGAAGGTTCTTCTTGTTTTGAACGGTTTTCGAAATCTTTCTGGCTGGGAAGCCCTTCGGTCATGTTTTTCTGATGCTGCAGGCAATGGAAGTGCGATAATACTCACTACATCAGAGCTGGACGTTGCGTTCGAGATGCTTTCGGATCATGTTTTGTCATTGGAAGATTCCTTGTTTGATCTTCTTGATGAAAAGAATGATCCACAAGGCTTTCCTATTATGTGGACCGGAAAGTCTCTTTATCATCTAGTTCGCCTCGAAATTGTAGGCTCTTGGATATCATATTTGCCAGATGAGATTGGAGAACTAAGATTTCTTGAATACATTGACCTCTCTTTCTCTGAAATTCGAGCATTGCCGGATTCAATAGGCATGCTATCTCGTTTGGAAACATTGAAGTTGGCTTTCTGCTGCTATCTTCGAGAGCTGCCAAGTACCATGGAAGATTTGGTTAACTTGCGTTATCTTGATCTAATGGGAACCAGGCTGCTAGATATGTCCTTAAAGCTTGCAAGTTTCAACAACCTCCAAACCTTGATTGGCTTCACGGTCAACATGAATTCTGGGGAAAATTTGACAGAGTTGGCAACTATATCGGATATCCAAATGCTAAGCATCACAGTTGCTGAATGTGAGCAAGCACTAGAATATTTGGAGCCACCAAAACAGCTAAAAGTGTTAGAGATTTCAGGCTGTCCTGATAGAAGATTTCCATACTGGTTAGGAGACGCCTCGTTTGCGAATTTGAGGGTGATTTGTATTTATGACTGTAAGAATTGTGAGTTCTTGCCACCACTTGGACAGCTTTCGTCTCTTGAAGAGCTATATATTCGAGGGTGTGACAATGTAAGATCAGTAGGCAATGAATTCTATGGACAGTGTTCTTTGCATGTTCCATTTAAGTCCTTGAAGATCCTGTGGTTTGTGGACATGCCTAGTTGGAAAGAATGGATTCTCTTAGATGATGAAAGTCTTCAGTTTCCATGTCTCTGCGAGCTTTACTTGATACAATGCCCGCAGTTGCTGCAAGACTTGCCTAAGTGCCTTCCTTCTCTTAAAAAGCTTGAAATATTTCAATGTGATCGCCTCGTGTCTCCACCACCCAAGATACCTCATCAAGTCCATGAATTGATGGAACAAAAAGAGGAACAAGAACAAGGCTGCACTGAGATTCTTGCAACAAGTGTGACTCAAGTGACTTCAGAATCCTCCTCACACCATGCCACAATTATAATGCCTCCTGTCGCAAATGGTAAGAATGATGAATTAGTTTCAGATGATGATGGAGGCATGGTAGATTTTGAGTCTTCTTTTGAAATTGTGAAGATTGCAGATGCATCAGAGCTGTGCAACTTGACATCCAGAATAAAAAGCCTTAGAATTGAAGGTTGCCAGTTCCTTGAGTCCCTACCAGATGAATTTCTAAAAGATTGTTCAAATATCAGAGAGTTATTTTTTATTGATTGTTACTCTCTCAAGAACTTCTCTGATGTTCTGCACCCCAGTTCCCTGAGAACAATTTATATCCACAAATGCCCAAATTTAGATTTCCTCATTCCTCTCGGAACACACAAGAAATTTGCATTCTTGGAATATCTTTGCATAAGTAGTAGCTGCGAATCGCTCGCCTCCATATCCATAAACCTTTTCCCGAGACTCAGAACTCTTTATATCAAGGATTCTCCCAAACTAGAGTCATTTTCAATAGCCAAGGAACTTCGTGATCGAAATCTGAAACTTGAGTCGTTGGAAATCCGGGACTGTCCTAATCTGATATCCTTTCCAGAAACAGGATTGCCAACTCCTTACCTTAAATCAATATCAATATCTAATTGCAGAAGGTTGAAGTCACTGCCCAATCATTTAGCAAATCTTACATCACTTCAATCATTGCTTATAGACAAATGTCCAGAACTTGAATCTTTTCCTGAAGGGGGCTTGCCATCTAGTTTAAGTTTACTTTCTATCACCTTTTCTGACAAACTTGCACCTCAAAAGGAGTGGAAGTTGGATACACTTCCCTCATTAACTCATTTTGAGATTGAAAGTGGATGCATTGGCATGAAGTCATTTCCAAATAAGGACTTTTTGCCAAGAAATCTCAAGTCTTTACGCTTGAGTAAACTTTCGAGTCTCAGAATCTTGAATGGCACAGGGTTTCAGCATTTGACAGCTCTTGAGACATTGGAGATCAACTGTTGTCATGGGCTATATTCCTTGCCAGAAGGGATGCCATCATCCTTGACTCGTCTTTGCATCAAAGAGTCCCCAATATTGTCCCATAAACTCTTGCATAGAGCGGGCGCGGAGTGGAGCAAGATAGCTCATATTCCCAACCTACAGATTGATGAAGTTAAAAAAGGTATGAATTGGATTCATTATACCAAACATAAAAAAGAAAACCCCTAAAATAGTTATCCTAATGTTCTAGTTCATGTCTCTTTGTCAGTGGCATTTTTATGCATATGCATCTTATATTCTTAACTGCTAGCTTAGCATTTGTGAGGGTGATAAGCAGCCTGATCATGAAAGTTTGTATGCATTTGCTGTTTATAATTTTATATGCATTCAAAATTCAAACATTATTTTAAGCATATATATAAATAACACTGAGCAATTACAAGCCTTTTGAATTGGTTTGGCATGTGAAATCAGTTCAAGTACTTCATTAGTCTTGATTCAGAATTTTGTTTCTGTGATCACAAAAGCAACATATAAAACTAATGATTTGTCACTACTTATCAGTGTGTCATGTTGCAATTGCATCCTTTTGTATGTTTTGTTCTGTTTCTTACCTCTTTCTGGTTGCAAAACAGAAGGGGAAATCCCTGAACAAAAACAAAAATTCGGGGAAAAGAGATTTGTGACAAGATCAACATATTTGGAGGGAGGAAAAGGCATCTTAGATGGAGAAAGCCTCAAAAGCCAAAAATTGGATCAAAGAAGGAAAAGGATGCCAATGGTGTCAGATGTATCCTATGAATCAGACTGGAGCAAGATAGCTCATACTTCCAATCTTCAAATTGGTGATGGAATCAAAGAAGGTATATATTATGTCCATCCTAATGCTCTATTGCTCTAGTTCTTCTTGTCTATTTGTCAGTCACAATATATGAACATCTCTGCATCTATGATCCTTATCCTATAATTCTTACTGTTTATTTAGTGTAGGAATGGTAGATGATTGGCCTGAGCTTTATGTAAATATTTAGTTACTTAAGTGCTTAGTTTTCCCTGATCCAGAATTTTGTTTTTATGACTTATAAAACTATGAAAAACTTTGGTTACTTGCCTCTTTATGTTTCTTGCCTCTTTTTCACTCATTAACAGAAATGGAAACCATGTTTGTAACAGGATCAATTGAATTGGAAGCCAGCTTAAAGGGTGAAAGTGTGAACAAAGATGAAAAAAGCTTTACCAGCCAGCAATGGGACCTAAGTTTAGTTACAAAGAAAAGGATGCCACCAACATTAAAAGGTTTCTACGACCTTCAACCTGATGATGAAGTAGTTAAAAAAGGTATGTATTAGTTTTATAAAGGGTATGAATTAAACTTTTGAACTTGTTGGTAACATTGTAATGTGTGGGTATGATACTTGATGATAATAGAATAGTTCATATATTAGACTCTTTGAGCATCTGAATAATTATCTCTATTGAGTGCTTATTTTACTGACACGGCACAGGTGGAGGAGGCCGAGGCCGCGACCATGACCCTGGCAGATTAGATGACACTTGGACCTCATCAATGGAAGCAGAAGTTCAAACTGTCCATGGAATCTCAAAGAACCCTTTCAGCCACATAACTAGCAAGGGAAAAGATAGAGATTTGGAGGATTTCACCCTGCAAAAGTTGCTTGAATTGACCGAAAACTTCTCAGAGGACAAAATGATTGGGAGAGGAGGCTTTGGATCAGTATACCATGCTACACTGCAAGATGGTAAGGAAGTTGCAATAAAAAGAGCTGAAATCTCTCCCAACTATGAAGATGAGAAGGAGTATGGCTTTGTGAATGAGCTTCAGATTCACTCAAGACTCCACCACAACAACCTGGTTGGGCTATTAGGATTCTGCCGTGACGCGAATGAGCGCATCTTAGTGTATGAGTACATGAACAATGGCAGCCTCCATGATCATCTCCACAGCCACCAAACTTCTTCTGTTCTAATGTCATGGCCGGCACGGATCAAGGTAGCACTGGATGCAGCAAGGGGGATAGAGTACCTCCACCACTATGCTGTCCCACCAATCATTCATCGCGACATAAAGTCATCCAATATATTATTGGATTCCAAGTGGACAGGCAAATTGTGTGATTTTGGAATCTCATTGAAGGGTCCTGAAGATGAGGACACACATCTTTCAGTTGAAATAGCTGGCACACCAGGCTACTTGGACCCTGAATACTATATAACTCAAAGGCTAACCACAAAGAGTGATGTTTATAGTTTCGGGATTGTTTTGCTAGAGATACTAACTGGATGCAAAGTCATACATAAAGATGATAATGGGGAGCACAGACATTTGGCAAGTTTTGCAGTACCATATATTGATCAAGATGAGATTTTCAAGGTTTTGGATCCAAGAATGCCACCCCCAAAAGCTGCTGAGGAGTATGTGGGGTATTTAGCAGCAGAATGTGCACGCGCAGCACCTCGAGACAGACCAACTATGGCTGAAGTTGTAATTCACTTGGAAAGAGCATTGGCTGCTTGTTTGGCCGTACCAGCAATATGAAGGAAGGTCCACCATTAATTCTTTTATAAGTTTAGTACAAAATTCATGTCAATTTCATAGTTACAAACTTGCAAAAGTAATTTTAGTATCATCAAATCAAATCAACAGTTATTCCCTCATAATAAAGTTTCTCATTAATAAAGCGGTTTGTAAATTTACCACCATTATATTTTTTATTATCATTTATTCGTTTTTTTTTTATTTGTAAATCAAAGAACATCGCAATATCAACTAAACAAATGTGCCAATAAGTAATAGCTCAAATGATATAGTCTCCTCATACTCAATTAAAAAGTTGCGAATTCGAGTCTCATATCTTTGGTAAAAAAAAAAAAATTTAGGCGGAGACCGGCTGCTGCTGGCTGGAGTTCCGATCCTCTATGAACTTTTCCCTTTTTTTTTCATGGACAGTGTATCACTTTTTCAAGTAATGCAAATTTTTTTTGGGTAAAAAAATATAA
>NC_029787.2:13565847-13567205 GCF_000816755.2 Arachis ipaensis
TATCATGAGCCAATTGAAACTAATTTCTTGTATTTTTGGTTTTAAAATTCAAAAAATTAAAAATTGTGAGCGATTATTTTTTCTTTTTTATAATAGATCTCTTATTTTAAAATTAATTTGCTATATCCCTAATTGGTTCCAGATGTATTTTAAAAATGTCAAACACTAAATGAAAGACTAAATCACAAGAACTAATCAAACCAAAGTAAACCATTTATCCTATTGATTAATTCACTTTACAAATAAAATAAACCCAACTTTGTTCAAGACACATACAGAATAACAGAAACAAATAAAAATATTTATCTTTTAAAAATAAAATTTTTGAATACTCTACAAAATAGTGAAATCAGAAATAAAAAGAACAAATTAGAAGGGGAAAAAACATAACCGAAAAAATTTGTGTATGGTTTTATAAAATGTAAATTTTCTCAAAATGAGTCATACAAATTAATTTCAAATGTATCTAAGTTTTTAGCAGATTATGAAAAAACAATTTTTTTAATCATTCTCTGTATTTCTCATTTTTCAGGATGTGAAAAACAAAACTTTTTTGCCTTTTATTCTGTATTTTGCAAATTTGCGAATAATAATATATGCTTTTTTTTATAACATGTGACTATTTCTTAATTTTTCGCAAATTGTAAAAAACAGACCAGTCTATATTTCTATACAAACCCAACTCATATTCCTCTATGTTGTTCCAATTATCTATTTTGCTCCAATATCTAAAAATTAGAAATTCATAGTTCAGAAAATTTTGTTAAGAAGCGAGCAACACAAATGTTATTATTATTATTAAGCATAAAATTAAAAATATTTTATATTTTAATATTTAAGAGTCAAACTTAATTTTTATCTTAGCGTCGAATCAATTATATAAACAATAATAAGGGAAAAATATGTACATAATAAATATATACATATTAAAAAATAATAATACTAACGGAAGATTTTTACATGTGCCCAGCAACTTTATTGGCATTTTGTGAAACACGTTGGAGAGGATAAAAGTGCGTTTCAGTGCTTTGAACGCTGTTCTTTGATGTTTGGCAACTTTTCTTCGCTAAACGCTAACGTGATTCTGCACTCCAAAAGCTCGTTCACTAGAAGCAAAAAATTATAGCTTCTGCGTTTACTCAACGCACGTTTAAGTTGTTGCTAGTTATTATTGATTTTTTCATAATTTTTTCTAAATAAATATTGAGAATATTAAAACAATTATTCTAATTTTTGTGCACTATTTACTATTTTAATTTTTTATAATATGTATTATTGTTCTTATTAAAAATAATAAATTAAATAAAAAATTAATTATAAATAATAATAAAAATATAACTCGTAAAAAATTAGAATTT
>NC_029787.2:13567223-13569595 GCF_000816755.2 Arachis ipaensis
GAATATTTAAAAAGAGTACTAAAATATGTTATTTTATATATTATTTTTAATTTAATAAATAAATATTAATTTTACTATAAAAAAATACTTAAAAAATTATCAATTTTTATATATTATTTTTAATTTCATAAATAAATATTAATTTTTATTATAATAATATTTTAACTAATATTATTTAAACAATATTTATTTTATTAAAATCAATTTTAGTAAAAATTGCCAAACATAAATTATGTTGACACAAACTCACTTCTACCCAAAATCAATTCTACAAAATCACTTCTATTCAAACTCCAATTTGCCCAACGTGAATTCAAACACACACTAAGTAGCAGGTTCATAATTTATCTTGTAGTAAGTATGAGAATTACCATAAACGTCTTGAATACTGTAGATGAAAAGACGAAAATATTTGAAAGTAGTAGCCACTTAGATAGATAGCTAAAGTGAGAAAGAGCCCAAGCTATTCTGCTACTGGACTCATTTTAATCATCATATAAATACCACATAATTTCTTTAACCACTAAAAAATAATTTCTTTTTATCTACTATTGCATTATAATGCATGTTAATTAAAATAGATATTTTTTATTTAAAAAAATTATTTGTCAATTTAATTTAATTCAAAATACAAAAATTTACTAATTCATATATTTAGTATATTTTTTCAGTCAATAAATGCAAAAATAATTTTTAAAAGGTAACGCAAACATAATCAACAAAAACAAGATAAAATTATTTTTCTATTTTTCCATTTCCTGTCAGCAAAAATTAAACAAATCATTTTTTTTCAAGTTTTTGTTATTCTTGGCAGCAAACATGTGTGTGAGAGAGAATGAATATATATATATATATATATATATGAAATTGATATTTGAAATGATGAAATTATTGAACATGTAAAGGAAAATTAACATAAACATAATCAACAGAAACGTAATAAAATTATTTTTCTATTTTTCATTTTCTTTCAGCAAAAATAAAACAAATCATTTTTTTAAGTTTTTGTTATCTTTGACAACGAACATGTGTGTGAGAGAGAATGAATTTTTATATGATTGTGTTAATATTAGAATATATAATATTTTGAGTAATTATATATGTGACTTTTAGTTTGTTTTTATGATATATATATATATATAATGGAATCTGATAAGTGAGATTTCGAGTAAGTGTTTACATAATCTTCTTCTGTCTGAAAAAATTTTTCATCAAAATAATGAGTTATCATTGATATCGACACATTTGAGATCGCTAAATGTTCGGGAGTTCCTCTATTTCTTCTTGTTGCTGGATATCTCGTTCGTACACATCTTTTTTTTGAATCATAGAACTATAATGAAATACACAATCAACCACCAGTTATCAAATTTTAAAGAGTCAGAAAAAATGGTTCGATCCTCTTATTTTGATTTCTCGAACCGAGAGATCCATGAATCTATCCAGTTCTCCTCTCGCATATATATATATATATGAAATTGATATTTAAAATGCAATCTGAACCAAACTAATGACTCTCTCTAGTAATTGGTCTGGATAACGTTGGTTCGAGTAACGATTTTGAGGGTGCGGAATCCGAACAAACCCGTGGACCCGATCATGTATTAATTAAATAAAAAAATAAAAATTTAATATGTATATATATATATATGCCTTTTAATGATTTTGAGTTTCTCTCTATTGCACTTTTATATTTAGCTTTTAATGTGTTTAACATGTTTGGATTTTAATGTCTTTAGTGTTTAATATATTTAGATTTTAATGTGTTTAATTTTTAATATATTTGATGTTTAACATGATTGGATTATTTCTATTGATTTTACATGTTTATTGTACTTACAGAATTTTAAGATAAAAAATTTATTTTTTTATGAATTTTTGTTTCATCATGTACCTAATTATCCGAACCGAACCAATCCGTTCTTAATCGATTTGGTTTGGTTCGGGTACATACACAAAAATACGTAAATTCGAACCAAACCGAACCAATTATAATTCATTTGGTTCGATTCTAATTTCACCTTAAATCCGAACAAACTCGATCCGTGCTCACCCTTACATGGATTATCACGCTAGAGACACTCTAGTAAATAGTTGAGACACACAAAATGACATTTGGAGGAAAGAGACTCAAGTAGAAAAAAAAGTGAAAAACTCCAGTCAAACTACAAAGCTTAGGTAGAAGCAGAAATGATGGTGTACCATTAGCTAAGGAGGACCTTTGCAAGCCAAAACCTCCTATCATGGAGGAGGAGTAGCAACAAAGGAAGAAGAACCAAGGCAACTCAGTGAACCAGATCTGGAAATAGTTAAGGAAACTAAAACGGCGAAACCAACAGTCAAAGGGAAGCAGAATATAGGAAATAAGAGGC
>NC_029787.2:13569789-13570427 GCF_000816755.2 Arachis ipaensis
GAGGCGGCAAGCGACAAAAAAGCAAAAACGACTTGGAGGAGCTGCGAAAAACCAGGAATGACCAGCGCCGAGCCGTTCGGCCTCCAGCGTGCCAGTAACACATGGGTGATGGTGGTCAGCAGTGGTGAAACTAGAATTTTAACATGAAAATCTATATGTTCATCAGATGGAGAACTATCCTAACATTATTTCCGATCAAATTATAAACTTCTACAAATTCAAATAAATTGATTTCACAACAATATTATACAATTAACACCACATTTATTTGGACTTGAATACTGATTTATGAACATAAAATATATTAATTTTGTTTGATAGACATGTTTTTGCAAGTCTTCATTGACATAAACAAGAGTTCTAAATTCGATTTATTTTAGCATCGACTTAGCGTTTGATTTTATAAACAATTCTTTAGAATAAGTTAAACTTAGAGGGTATGATTTTCACCAAATTCAAAGACTTAAAAGAAAAATAGGTTAATGATCAATTGATTCGATTAAGACAAATTACAAGCAATAGGTGTTTAAAATGTGCCAAAATAACTTGTACACATTAAATATATCACTTTTTATAAATTTTGAATTTTTATAAATAAAAATAAAAAATTTTTTAAAAAATATTAATGACCTTAATAA
>NC_029787.2:13570609-13571852 GCF_000816755.2 Arachis ipaensis
ACCTTAATAATAGAACATATTAAAATATAAATAAATAACATAAAATAATAGTAAAAAATAATTGCTTTATTTATATATATTAAAAATGCTCGTATTTATTTCGATTAAATCAAATTCACTTTTTTTTTACCTGCTCTTATAAACAAATAAAAAATAACATGATTATAAATTCATTATGAAATATATATGTATATACCGTTATATACGACATATCTAATTTCTTCAGATATTTAAAAAAACAATAATATTGTTTATTTTTTGTTTTTATTACTGTTTCTAGGTATATATTAAACAACTAAATTTTTACAATCTTTTTTTCACAAAAGGATCCATCTTTGCATGTAATTATACATGTAATATTTTAAATAAAAATATATTTTAATAATATTTTTAACAAACATAGTTATTTAACATATTTTTAATAGCTATATAAAATAATCTATCATATATCGTAAATTAAAATATAATTTATTTATTTTATATTTTATTTGTTGCAATAAAAAATAACATCTTAATATAAATTTTATTTGTTGAAATAGTCACGTATATTATTGTTGTCACATCTAAATCTAATGGTTCCATCTCATATTCTTGTTGTTATAGTGTTACTCATTCTCCCAATCTTTGCATTGGCTCCTACAACACTCCCAAGGCTTGGTTCCAAACAATGGCTTCACAAAAAGACAAAAAACACATTCAACTGCCCGTTATGTAATTTTCACTAGCTCTAATTCGGTTCACGTTTTAACCTGTTAGAACACCCAATACCTTCTGTCTCTTTACTCTACTACATAACTCTACCAATCTATCTCCACCTTTATAATTTTTTAATATATATCTCAATGGCTCTGCATTATGACATAGCAATATATCAGTAAAGTGTCTTGGCACATATGAAAACTTTCCAATACTATATATGGTCAAGATTGAACTTTTGGTGAAAAAAATAAGTGACTTTTGTTGTACAATGGCAGAGCTTTATTATGGCAATGAGGGGCTATGGGCACATGGCCTCCCAAATATTTTATTAAAAAAATTGTGACTACATGTTTTCTCTTCTTGGTTAGAATTGCATTCACAGATCATCAGAATATTGGATTGCTCTCTAAAGGGTCAAATGAAAAACTTCAGAGCCTCTGGAGATTCCTTTCACTCCTTTCTATCCTTTAGCTACAAGGATATGCTGAAGAGTTGGGTTTGCAGATTGCGAAAACTTCATTGTTTGTGCACTAGATCAGGAAAT
>NC_029787.2:13571969-13573807 GCF_000816755.2 Arachis ipaensis
GCTTTCGGCTACCTTAGGGAATTCCAGTTTTCAAAGATCCATTAGCTCCAAGTAATATCAGTTTGATGAACAAAGTGCTTCCAGAGGGTGACAAAAGTGAAGTCAAGAATGGTCTTAAACTCAAGCTAGGTTACAATGTTCTTCGTAGTGATGAATTCAATAAAAAATGTGCTTATTCTTCAATCTCACTCGATAATAAAACAGTCAAGTAACAAGAATGCATAAAGATTTTTTCAATTTTTCAATATGTTTTAAAAATGATCTTCTGTTTTTGCTTGTGCAGGACCAGTAAACCTTCCGAGACGCTTGAACTCTGGCTTCTATTATGCTCACTCTGATGGTCAAACCATTGCTGCAATGGAGAAAGTGGTGAGGCATGCACAAACTTCAAGCTTCTATGACATGCTGTGTGTGGAACAGGAGGATCCAACCGTGTCGATGATAATCGATGTGTTGAATCCAAATCAAACATGACAGTATATTTCTTAGATCTACCTTTTTCCAAATGATGCATACCAAGATCTGTGGCAGAAGAAGAATGTGGGTCTCTTCAATTTCATTTTCTGACAAGCTTGTACCTCAAAAGGAGTGGAATCTGCATAGGCTTCCCTCTCTAACTCATTTGGAGATTGAAGGTGGATGCATTGGCATGAAGTCATTTCCAGATAAGGATCTTCTTCCAAGAAGTCTCAAGTCTCTACGCATCAGTAGACTCTCAGATCTCAGAGTCATGAATGGCATGGGTATTCAGAACTTGATCGCCCTTGGGAAATTGGAGATTAATGGTTGCCATGGGCTTTATTCCTTGCCAGAAGGGTTGCCGTCATCCTTGAATTGTCTTTGCATCAAAGAATGTTCAATATTGACCCAGAAACTCTTTTACAAAAACAGCGTCTGAAATATACTGTTTGGGATTAGATAAAGCTATATATATACATGGCCAGAGATCAACTTCAAATGCTAAATGCACTTGATGCAGCGAAGACACAATTTTATCACTTTACGGCCATTATCGTGACTGGTATGAGTTTTTTTCACCGATGCCTACTACCTATTTTCTATCTCCCTGATAACAAAGTTATTTGGCCGCATATACTACCATGTGGACGGTGCATTAAAGCCGGGAACGTTGCCCCCCAACATCTCAGCCGCAGTCAATGGCGTAGCTTTCATTGGAACACTTTCCGGCCAGCTCTTCTTTGGCTGGCTAGGTGACAAGCTCCGGCAGAAAGAAAGCCGGAGGCCACAGAGCAAATCACCATAAGGAGCATAGTCATGCCGTAGACTTTCTTTCTGCCGAGCTTGTCACCTAGCCAGCCAAAGAAGAGCTAGTCGGAAAGTGTTCCAATGAAGGCTACGCCATTGACTGTGGCTGAGATGTCGGGGGGCAACATTCCCGGCTTTGATGCACCGTCCACATGGTAGTGTATATGCGGCCAAATAACTTTGTTACCAGGGAGATAGAAAATAGGTCGTAGGCATCGGTGAAAAAAACTCATACCAGTCACGATAATGACCTTAAAGTGATAAAATTGTGTCTTCGCTGCAAGTGCATTTAGCACTTGATGTTGATCTCTGGCTATGTATATGTATAGCTTTATCTAATCCCAAATAAAATATGACAAGTAATGACTTAAATAGAAGATAACCTTGAAGGGAACTCAGTGCAAATATGTAGTGAAGGGAACTCGGTGCAAAGAAGAAGAAAGAAAAGAGAGTGAAGGGAACTCAGTGCAAATGTAGTGAAGACTGGACAACTATTTATAAATAACCTTTCTTCTTCTCCAACCATTCTTTGCATCGAGCATTAGAACCGGGTTTCCATTGATTCAAGTCCG
>NC_029787.2:13573815-13578006 GCF_000816755.2 Arachis ipaensis
CAGAATAAATAAGAGGAATATTGTGGTCTACTTTAAAAGACATATCTCCAAAGCTAGTTATCTAGGCCATCATTACAACCTATAAACTAAACTTGACATTTGCTCACTATGTTTCACCCTTTTTACTCCCCACGTTCTCTTAGAACGTGACATTGTAACCTATTGTTTGTCTCAAACAATATAATGACTTCTCCAAAAGGTTTTTTTTGCTGGATGTGGGACTCAAGTCTCTTTGTTTTTATTGAAGAATTGGTTTTTCTGCGCATACAAAAAAAATTATCACATTTGTTATTTTATTTATTTTTCTTTTTCTTTTTGTTCTTGTTCTAATCATTGACAAGTTTAGAATTAAGGTGGAAGAAATAGAATAGAGAAGGTTAAAATTAATAAAAAATGAGTCTCATTCATCACCCATCAGCTTGTTTTGTATAGTGTTTTCTCTTTCTTTAACTCTTCTCTTTATTTTACTTGTTCTTTATGATTATATTTTTAATTATGCATAAATATGAATAGAAATATAATTTTTTATTAAAAATTTACAAATTAAAAAATAATTTTTTTTATTCATTACAATATATTTTTTTATTANAAAAATTAAAAAATTAATTTTAGTATTTCTAACAAGTATTCTTAAAAGTAACATCACTCTTAATAAGTTGATTCCTACTTATAAACTCTATCATTTACTCCAAAGACTTGATAAATTATGAATATAATGAAAAAATTTAACAGATTAACATTTTGTAGTTAATAATTTTATTTCACTCTTTTTTCTTTATAAAAAAAATATTAATTATTAGTTGATTTTCTCTCTTTTCTTGTTGTTAAACCTTAATCACATGTAGACTACAAAATTATTGATCATCTAACATAACTTATATATAATTATTCAAATTAAAGTTTAAATATGAGAGAACATTTAAACAAGTTAATATATTGAGCTGGGTTTCTTTAAAAATTTATATACACCAACGCATTTTCTATAGTTGATTATTTTGTCTAGTTGAATAGATGTTTTTATTAAAATTTAATTTCAAGAATGTGGAGAAACAATAAAAATAAATAAAAGTGGTTGATTTCTATTGTTTTAAAATAAATAATTTAAGACAAATAAATGATTTTAATTTCATTTCATGTTTTAATTTTCTCTCGTATCAATAACTTATATTACTATTGTTATTTTTTATCAACTAATAAAAAATGTTTTTAGTGTATTCTTTTAACATTTTTATGTTAAAATTTTTTAATTTTAAGTGCATTATGTGATTAATTCATGGACTCACTTAATAAAAGATGAGTGTCAATACTGTTTATTCTTTATTCCATACATCACCAAATATCAACACGCCTAACTAACTCCTATTTCCAATTTTCCATATATACATAACATAAAATAAACATATACAAGCTCAAATTTATTAATAATATATTAAAACAGAATACAAAGTAGTCTTTAAATACATTCTTAACTTCTTTGTTTTCTATCATGATTTGGTGGCTCTATATAGATTCATTTTTAGGTTTTGGCTATTCTTTCTTCAATTACAAAAAAAAAAAAAAAACTATGAAAATCATCATGAAACCTCCCATTAAAATTATGAAACGTTACAAGCAGTGGCGGAGCTAGCGATAAAATATTAAAGAGGGCTAAAAATATTTACACAATAAAATAAAATTTTAAAAATAACTAATAAACTAAAATTTATATATAGTTTACATGTAAAAAATTAAAATTAAAGAGGGCCATTGTCCCTCCTTTTTCTCCATGTAGCTCCGCCCCTGATTACAAGAAATAAAATTTAATGTAAAACAATGTAAAAACTTTACCTTAAACTCACATTAAATTTTTAAAAGGTTACACCTTAAAAAATTCAATGTATAATTACTATATTCTACATTGATCTTAAGGTCACATTACAAGGAAACAAATAATTCTTAAGATGCCACAAATTATCAAATATTACAAGAAACCAAAATTAAATGTACAAATTCTGTTAAGATTTCACAAAAGTTAGAATAATCAATCTACTTTAAATATAATTAAAAATAACATAATTATATATTATGTAATAAGATATTACAACGACAATTATGACGGTCATTTTAACTGGTATAAATATTTTCATATTCTCTTATACTTTATTTTTATGTAGGTTACATATTGCTTTTAATGTTATTCTTAATTCTTTTTAATAGGTATAAATTTGATTAAAATCTAATTCCTTCTCTTATCCTTTCATATTCATTTCTCATTCTTATATTTACTATATAAATCAATATTCACTTCAGACATTTTCATTATCTTCTCACATAAATTCATGCCTCTTTCTCTTTTTCCTCCTCGCTCTCCATTCTTACAAATTTTTTACACAACTGAAATTTGGTTGATGAACATAGTTTTTATTTTTATTTTTTAAATTTCTTAAACATATGTATTAGGTCATTATGTGATTGTATTCATTAATTTTCTTACTTCTTTGTATAATTGTATTATTCATAATAAGTTATATAGTGTATTTGTTGCCTATATATCACTTTTTTATCAACAATTTATATTATTTTTAAATATCTTTTATTTGTTATAATATTGTTAAAAATACATGTTATTATGAATCATGAAAAATAAAATTAAAAAATTGAATGTTCTTTCTAATTATCAAAATATTAATAATATTCATACTACTATAAAGAATATAACATCTATATAATCAATCTAGCATTGATTTTATAATTTTACATACTAAATGATCTAATTCTACAAAAGTATAGTATAAAAAATATTTATATTAATGATTTTATTTTATGAAATATTTTTTTATTTATCTAATATATCTACCTATCTATCAATTTATTATAATGTATAAAAAAATTAAATAATAAATTAATAACACAATAAATACTTCACATATTAGATAACTTCTAATATTATCACATAAATATTTTAGTCCAAATATTCAAGCGGAAAAAACACAAAACAAGTATCACTAACAAATAGCAATGCAACAAAAAGAAAAGACACCAAAAGCAAAAAAAAAAAGAGTAGAAAACTATAGTGAGCAACTTTTTTAAATTTACTACTTAATACATTTCAACCTTTGACAATTTTAAATGTATTCATGTATGATTAAATAAAAAATACACTACTATACTATTTATTACAATTATTCGATTAAAATTTTCATATAAATATATACTATTTTATTTACACAAATTTATAAAATCCAACAAAAAATATTATGTAAAAATTATAATTTAAATTCTCCGCCATCACGCAGGACAAAATCTAGTATAGAATAAAAGAATTAAGGTATAAGATTTAACATTTTGACAATAAATAAGGGATAAAATAGTAGTTAATTTACTGGTGGAATAGACTGGTGCATATTAATTACTCAGTTCTCTTTTTTTTCAAACTATCAAAAAACGGTGAAATTATCAAGTTACTGATGAAAAAGTAATTTAATAGTTCAAAAATATTTTTAATAATCTACTATTTTTCTTTTCAAAGAAAAAAGTGTTAATGATTCATATGTCAACAGATTATATATATGATTAAATACTATATTATATATTGTTGTTGTATGTTATTTATAGTGTTACTGATTAATTAAATTATTCTTGGTTACCAATAATATATAAAAATACTTAAGCACTTGTTGTTTTTAAAAGATGTAGAAAAAAATTTTTTCTATTCAAAATGTACACTTTTTTTTCTTGTAACAATTAAATAAATATATTTTAGTGTATTTGACTAAAATATTTTTTAATAATTATTATTACAATTATATATATTAGTAATAATAATATAAAATAGATATTTATTATTATTTTTATTATGTGATATTTTTTTCATGGAGAATTATATACAAATAAATGATTGTTATTTAGGTAATATAAATGTAAATAAATAATCAATTAACGATGCAGTATACTCAATTATCTAATTACATAAATTGTATATATTGATAAATGTTATTGATAAACAGAAAATATTGCAAAGGAGAAGAAAGAAAGAAAAGAGAGTGAAGGGAACTCAGCACAAATGCAGTGAAGACTGGACAACTATTTATAAATAACATTTCTTCTCCTTTTCCAATCATACTTTGCATGGAGCATCATAACCGGGTTTCTATATATTGATTCAAGCCATGTTTTTATATATTTTATTTATTTTTAATTTTTATCGTTAAT
>NC_029787.2:13578038-13588686 GCF_000816755.2 Arachis ipaensis
ATAGTAGATTATTAAAAATATTTTTGAATTATTAAGTTATTTTTTCATCAACCACTTGATAATTTCACCATTTTTCAATGGTTTTAAAAAAAAAAAAAGAATTGAATATTAATATGCACCCGTCTATTTTATCAACAAATTAACTACTAGTTTATCCCTTTTTTATTACTAAAATGTTAAATCCTATACTTTAGTTTTTTTATTCTATATTTGTGTTTATATATGTTTATTTTATGTTATGTATATATAGAAATAGGAGCTAGTTAGGCGTATTAATATTTGGTCATGTATAGAATTAAAAAAAAAAGAAAGTATTGGAACTAATATTAATTGTGTACAATATGTACAATGGATTAAAAAAAAGATAATATTATAATTAAAAATTAGATTATTAATTAATTATTTAATTTCAAATTTTAAAATTTGAAAGATGAGGATTAGTATTTAAATTCATTCACACTATGTATAGTTATTTCTAATCTTACCGTAACTTTCAATATACTTTTAAAACTCACCTTCATCTTCTCCGATCCTCACCTTGCGTCACTGAATTTCTCGCCGGCCATACCGATGTCGCCGCATCTCCCCACCGACACAGTCCTCACCTCCACCGGTCAACCCGACGCGCCTCGCCCTCCGACGCTCAACTTAACGTTGCTACTGCCTTTTCGCGCGCCTCTCTTCCGAACCGGCTTCGCTTTCTCCCATTCCTTCAAGCCTCTTCTCATCGATGATACCACCATGCTCTTCTTCTTCTTCTTCGGATCCAAGCATAGTTAGCTTCTTTCAGATTTGAGCCTTATGCTTCACAACAGTGCCGCTTTTGTCATGTCTAGTCCTTCAAATTTATGTTTCACCATAATAGCTGTTTCTTATGTTTATTCATCTTCTTCTTTTTCTATTTTAATGGTCAATTTAGGATGGTCATTTTAGTAGGTATGCAAATGGTTATTTTAATTTTTATATAGATGATTATTTTTATTAGATTGTGTTTAGTTATATATAATTAAAATATGCTAGATGTTCAATTTATTAGGTATGCGGATGATTATTTTTATCCTTAAGTGAATGATTATTTTTACTAAGGGTGAGTGGCGTGTGGCATGTGGCAAGCCAAGTAGCGACGGTGAAATCGGATGATTATTGATGAAAGTGGGGTGAGTTTTGCCGGTTGAAAAAAATAGAGTATTGGAGTGAAATATTTTAGTAAATTAGGATTTCAGATGGTTATTTTTTTGAAACAACTAACTGGATTTTTTAAAATTTTGAAATTTGAAATTGGAGAATTTGAAATTTGATGTGAAATAACTGAATGAGAGTTTTTGAATTTATTAGAGTAAACTACGATTTCTATCTACGAAAGTTGAAAACACTGACATATCTACCCATAGAAAAAGGAAATTACCATTTGTACCCATGAAATATGGATTTCGCATAACAAAATTATCCAAACACTAAAAAATTACCTAAAATTCCTAAATTACCCTTATCTTCACCACCACACCACCTCCTTCACCCAATCACATTTCTAACCCTAACCCTCTTCACCCAGTTACCACCCCCCTTTTTCTTTCTAATCTCAAATTCCACCACCATCTCATCTCCTTTATCACTACCATCACCACCACCACCACTATACCTCCATCATCATCTTCTTCACATAAAGTAGTAGCAGCAGCAGCAACAACAACAACAACAATAGAAAAGGTAAAGAGAAAAAACAGTTCTTCCTCCCTCACTAAACAGCATCGACGATGATGGTGGCAGTGACACCCACCGGCGCCGTTGCCCTCTCCTCCTTCTCCGATCTCTTGCGCGCTCTCTTCTTTCCAGACCAGCGACAACGACAGTGACGGACTCAATCAATGACGGTGACAGACGTGACGGAGCCGGCAGCAGCAGGGCGCGACGGTGGCGACAGCTCCCCCTTTCTTGGGCTCGCATCTCCTCTTCAGGCTCCCTCAACAACGGCGATGATGATGCGATAGCGGCAGCGAGTCCTCACGTTGTCAGTGCGGTCTCCCTCCCCCTCCTCTTCTCTTCTTCTTCTTCTGGTGGGGGTGTGTGTGTAATTTCTCCGTGTGTGAGTTTTGGAAGAAAAGGGGGTGGTGACTGGGTGAATTCATGGGTACAAATGATAATTTTCTTTTTCTATGGGTAGATATGTCAGCGTCTTCAACTTTTATGGGTAAAAATGGTAGTTTACTCAATTTATTATTTATTTCTATTGGACTAAATAACCAACCCATTGTACACATTATCAAGATTTCTCATTGGCTCTCTAGCGAGATTCTAAAAAAATATAGAAGCATTTTTTATTGGTTTTAACTTTTTCTACTCTATCCCTTCCACCTTAATTCTGAACTTGTCAGTAACGAGAACAAGAACAAGAAAAAAAAAATAAATTATATGCCCAGAAAAATCAAATTTTCAATAAAAAAATAAAGGGCACTTGAGTCCCACATCACGCAAAAAAACCTTTTGAAAAAAAAGTCATTATATTGCTTGAGACAAACAATAGGTCACAATGTCACATTCTAAGAGAACGTGGGGGAGAAAAAAATGGTGAGACATATGATACTATCTCAGAGAAATAAGTGAAATGGGAGTACGTATGTATGAGTACGTGGCTATAATTTAGAATTTTTGTGATTTTTTACAAATAAATTGCACAATGAATTAAAAGAAGATGAGAATAAACAGTATAAGAAGCTTCACTAGTCACCTGCATAATAGTAGCAGTCCAGAATAAACAAGAAAATGATAGAGAAAGAGAAAAGAAAGATTAGTCAGAGAGGAAAGACTCACAATGCACCACACTCCTCTTTGTTTCCTCCCGCTATTGATATTCCCCTCCTCTGCATTATTTTTCGCTTCCAGTTAGTTAGAACCATGTCTCAATTCTTGTAGCAGTGTGCTTCTTTTGACTCTATTACTCCTCTTTACTGTATCATTACCCTCCACGTGAAAAACGACCTTGTCCTCAAGGTCAAAAGATGGGTAGGTTGATCTCATTTTCTCATATAGCTCCCAAGTAGCTTCTTCGTCGGACAGGCCCTGCCATTTAATTAAGATCTTCTCTTGCCATTTCTCATTATTTTTTATCATGCGATGTCCCAATACCATATGTAGCTGTAATTTACAACCTTGCTCATCAATCAACAAGGGTGTGGGAATAGTGGTCGGTTTAGGGGTGCCTTCACATTTTTTGAATAAGAAAATATGAAAAACCGGGTGGATCTTAGCTGTAGGGGGCAGAGCAAGCCTATATGCCACTTTCCCAATTCGAGCACTAATCAAAAAAGGGCCGAAATACCTCATGGACAATTTCTGGTTCTTTCGAAGTGCCACCAAATTTTGTCAATACGGCTACAATTTGACATAAACAAAATCACCAATTTAAAAGTCAACCTCACGCCGCTTGCGATCTGCTTGCGGCTTCATTCGTTGTTGCGCCTGTTCTAAGTTTCTCCTCAATGTCACAAGGACCATGTCCCGCTGTAGTAGCTGTTCTTGCAATGATGGAGTGTCTGATGGTCTTGGTTCATATTTGAGGAGAGAAGGAGGATCTCTCCCAAAGACCGCCTTGAATGGCGTCATGCCAATGGCCGAGTGAAAAGAGGAATTGTAACTATAGGCAGCCCATGGTAGAAGCTTGAACCAATCCTTGTGGTTCTCTTGAGTGTAGCATCGTAGATACATTTCTAAGCACCGATTAAGGACCTCAGTTTGGCCATCTGACTCGGGGTGATACGCTGAACTTCTAGCCAATGTGATACCATGAGTTCCACAGTATTGCTCCCAGAACTTACTAGTAAAAACTTTATCACGGTCTGAAATAATTGAATGGAGAATTCCATGCACACTCACCACGGTTTGAACAAAGGCTTCTACCACTTTAGGAGCTGTGTAATCAGTGGGCAGCGGAATAAAATGGGCAAATTTTGATAATCTATCGATCACCACTAAAATAACCGAGCAACCATGGGATATCGGAAGGCCGATGATAAAATCCATCGAGATGTCCTGCCAAATGTGTGAGGGAATCGGCAGTGGTTCAAGGAGCCCTGCGGGTGGTTGTGTACTATACTTTGCCTGTTGGCAAATGTTGTAAGCTTTGACATAGTTGCGAATAGATGAAGACATTCCCTTCCAAAAGAATTGTGCAGCTAATCTGCCCAGAGTTTTCTTATACCCACCATGTCCTCCTATCAAAGAGTCATGGCTTAGATGCAGCAGCTGTTGAATTAAAGGAGAGCCAACCGAGATTACAATGCGATCATCCCAGTACCATAACTCGTGGAGTTGCTGCAGCCGGCCAGAGCATTGTTCCGTCTCTGAGAAAGCCACATCTGGCCTAAAAGCCACAATGGCAACAGACTGTCGGTAATCGTGGTAAGCTCCAAAAAGGCACGAGACAGCCCATCCACGCCTTTAATTTCGCATCCTTTCTTGTATTCAATTGTAAAATTGTACCCAAGTAATTTAGCCAACCATGCTGTTGTTCCAGGGTATGGATCGTCTGTGCTTGTAACTCTTTAAGGCTCTTATGGTCTGTTCGTATTACAAATTGATGACCCAACAAGTAGTGCCAAAATTTAGACACCGCAGCTAGAATTGCCTGCATCTCACGTGCATATACTGATTGTCTCTGCATAGTAACTGATAGTTTCTTAGAGAAATAAGCAATTGGGTGACTCCTTTGGCTTAAAACCGCGCCAATCCCGGTCCCTGAGGCATCCGTCTCCAAAACAAAAGGCTTATAAAAATCAGGCGGTGCCAAAACTGGAGCATTGGACAAGGTGGAATTGCCGGATGAATTTTTTATAATAACTGGCCAAACCAAGAAAAGCCCGCAGTTGCTTAAGATAGGTAGGAACCGGCCACTCCCTTATTGCCTGAACCTTAGACTCATCAACTTGGACCCCTTGATGGGAAACATGTCCCAAATAATCCACTTCCATTTTACCAAAGGAACACTTTGATAGTTTAGCATATAATGCATTGCACTTCAGAATATGCAACACGTGCATCAAATGGTTTAAGTGTGATTGCCAATCCGGACTATAAACTAATATGTCATAAGAAAAACGAGAACAAACTTGCGCAATGCCATAGCAAAGATGGAGTTTATCAAGCTTTGGAACGTAGCCGGTGCATTCGTCAAACCGAATGGCATTACCAACCACTCGTAGAGACCTTGGTGTGTGCAAAAAGCAGTCTTAAAGTAGTTCTCGAGGCGGACTCTGATTTGGTGATACCCGAATCGCAAGTCCAATTTGGAGAAGTAGCGGGCACCAAACAATTAATCTAAAACCTCAGTCACCGTTGGCATCAGGAATGAATCTTTAACTGTGACCGCATTCAAAGCGCGATAATATGTGCAAAAACGCCAAGAGCCATCTTTCTTTTTAACCAAAAGAACTGATGAGGAAAACGGGCTAGTGCTTGGCAGTATAATACCCTCTGCCAGCATGTCAGCCACTATGCGCTCTATTTCAGACTTTTGGCTGTGAGGATATCTGTATGGCTTAACTTTGACCGGCAGTGCATTAGGCACAAGTGGGATTGCATGATCATGAGAACGAGGTGGAGGAAGGCCCTGTGGATTCTGAAATACTACCCTACAAGTATGCAGCAACTGTGTAAGTTTGAGCTGTAAATCAGCAGGTAATACAAATGGAGTGAGGTCCTTGCCAGGAGCGGGTTGGAGCTGCAGAGTATATAATGCCACAATTTCCTTCGTGTGGTTCAGCCGTTTGAGCTGATGGAACTGTGCTTGTGCTGGTATATGGTTCATTTCCCCTTGCAAAGTCACCAACTGATCCCCATCTAAAAAGGTGATAGAATTTCTTTTTGTATTTCACCAAGTGTGTATCCAAAGTTTCCAACCAAATATCACCTAAAATGATTTTCTCAGTTGCAATTGGAAGCACAAAAGCATTGATAAAGAGAGTATGGTCAGTTCAGCTTCCTCCAAAGTTCTTTTGTTCTAATGTCATGGCCAGCACGGATCAAGGTAGCAATGGATGCAGCAAGGGGAATAGAGTACCTCCACCACTATGCTGTCCCACCGATCATACATGGCGACACAAAGTCATCCAATATATTATTGGATTTCAAGTAGACAGGAAAATTGTGTGATTTTGGAATCTCATTGAAGGGTCCTGAAGATGAGGACACAAATCTTTCAGTTAAAGCAGCTGGCACACCAAGGCTGCTTGGACCCTGAATACTACATAACTCAAAGGGATAACCACAAAAAGTGATGTTTATAGTTTCGGAATTATTTTTGATGGAACTGTTTGAACTTGAGAAGGGGGGGTTGAATCGAGTTAGCTCAAAATTAACTTTTCAAGCTCTATTTTCGCGGAAGCTAAATATGCAGGAGATTTTTTCGTTTTGTCTCATACTCAGAAATAAAACAGAGAAGGAAAGAAGAGATAGAGGCCAGCATGTATCCTGGTTTGGTTTCTAAGTGCCATGAAACCTACATACAGTCTCCACCACAACCATGGTGAAATTTTTACTATAATCAAACAGATTATAAACACCAATACTAATGAATTACAACCCAATTCATCTAGTATCTTCCACTAAACTTTTTACTCCAAAGCCTAGCAACCCAAGTGCTGTCCCAACTTGGAAGGAGAACCTAGCCAGATTCAAAAACACCAAGTGCTATCCCAATTTGGCAAGGAGAATCCGCAGATTCAATTTACCACCAAGTGCTATTCCAACTTGGCAAGGGGAATAAACCTTAGTTCACAGAAACAAAATTACACAAACAGAATTCATTTGGCTTTTTCATGCATCTCTTTTGCCTCTTCTCTCATGGCTTTTACTACTCACATAATTAGCCTTTTTCTCAATTACAGAAAGATGACATTAGATAGCCATAACATAAAAATTCAGAAATGAAGCTCTAGTAGAAAAAAAAGAATTCAGCTCAAATGTTGAGATGATGCTCTTGAATGTGCTCTCTTTTTCTTGTTTTCAAATGTTGGAATGAGGTTGGTTATATATCTTCAGATTGCTCTCTAATTTGCCTCTTCCAATTCCTTGTACTATCAACCCGTTGGAGCTGTGTCCATTGGCATGCAGTCCTTTTTCCATTCTGCTCCACTAACGCTGCTTGTTGGAGGAGCTGCTCCACCAACCTCTGTTGTCCTTGGAGTTACTGTCTTTCTTGGCATGCATTTCTTTCTCCCTTTGCTCCATTGCATCTGCTATCCGAGGAGCTGCACCACTACCTCTGCTCTCTTGCAACTTTGTGTTTACTCTCCCAAATTCTGAAATTTGCTTTACTGATGTCCTTGGAGTAGTGGAGTTGTCCTTGTGTCTTGTTGCTTTGCTAGAGCCCCAGCTGTCCTTGATGTTGACAGATGTCCTTCTCTTTTTTCTCTTTTTGTTCGGTGCTCTCTCTCTTGGCTCATATACTGATTTGTTTCTCAATTAGCAAGTAATGGGCTGAAGTGTTGGAACTATAATGCCTTAAGTTGCTGAAGCTACACTAATTTAGACTGAAGCAATCATACAAGTGGGCCTACATCACTTAGCATACACATTACACTAACTTGGGCTTTCACCCCAAATAATGTTTGTCATCACATATTAGCCCAAAATCAAACTTAACTCAACAGTTTTGCTAGAAATACTAATGATGCAAAGTCATACATAAAGATGATGATGGGGAACAAAGACATTTGACAAGTTTTGCAGTACCATATATTGATCAAGATGAGATTTTCAAGGTTTTGGATCTAAGAATGCCATCCCCAAAAGCTGCTGAGGAGTATGTGTGGTATTTATCAACAGAATGTGCGCGCGCAGCGCCTCAAGACAGGCCAACTATGGCTGAAGCTGTAATTCACTTGGAAAGAGCATTGGCTGCTTGTTTGGCCGTACCTGCAATATGAAGGAAGGTCCACCATTAATTCTTTTATAAGTTTAGTACAAAATTCATGTCCATTTCATAGTTACAAACTTGCAAAAGTAATTTTAGTATTATCAAATCAAATCAACAGTTATTCTGTCATAATAAAGTTTCTAAACACAAACTATTAATCCTAGCTCCATTTTAAACAACCATGGTAGAACAAACCCCTCTGTAAATTCTATTCCAAAGAAAAAGTGTTTGTGTTGCATTGATGATTAGGTGGCACATGGTGAGATCCTCACTTTATAGGAAAAGTATAGGTAACCAACAACATTTTTAAACAATGTGTAAATAATGTGAATTAATAGGGTTAAAAGAATAAATTTAATTAGTAACATTAAATTAGGGTGTAGTATATTTTTATTTGATTGGTGGTTATTCATGTTGTTCAAAATAGTTATTGTTTACCTAGCACTCCCCCACTTTATAACATCCTTCATCCTTGTCCCTTCTTTGGCTTCACTTGCAGGATACAAGTGACATTTTGGATTTTGGACATGCATTAGAAATTTTAACGTGATCAACTCCTTTAGATTTTACCATTTTTATTATGTTATTTGGATATAATATAAGCACGTATGTTTATCATTCACTATCAAATCTAGTTATATAATTTTTACTTACCTTTCATTTTTTTTAAAAAAAAAAAAGAGCCAGGATAGGGAGCAGATATTGGGCTAAAAGTGTGTGTCATACCTTTTCAACTTTCCCTTGCTATTTAATCCATTCTAGAAGTTTATCTATTTAGAAAAATCATTTCTACTTTTTCTTTTGTATCTACACTAGTTGTGAATTTCAATTTCTTTTCTTGTTTTTTTTTTCTTTTTACTTTTCTTATTCTATTTCTTATTTATTTGGTGTCCAAGTCTAAAAGTAGGTTTATACATATAGGAAAACTATATATATATTAAATCTGTTACAATTCAAAAATTGAATTAAAAATATAACTTCAGCTAGTATTGAAAAACAAAATTGAGAATTAGAGGATAACAAAGTTCATACTCCTATTTCAATCTTTTTGCCTTCCTTTTAACTGAACGTTCTTCCCTAAATTGGCCTATATATTAGGCTAGAATCTTAATAGAATCAAAATGAGCCAGATAAAACTACCATTCTTGCATCTATGGTTACTGAGAAGCTTTCTTAGTAGTGGAATCATCAAGAGGGTGCCAAAATCTATTGTAAAACCACATAGAATCAGCTTCCACTGCATATCCATCTTGATTCCTATGCCAGCTATAGCGAGCATGTGTCTTGTTCTTTATGTCGAAAATGGCGTGTCCAAAGCTAGCCTCCCTGTGTGCTGAGTAATCTGGCTGTGGTTCTGTCATGCTGCACTCTCAAAACAATGTTCATATCAGAAACAAATTAAACACACTCATAAAATATTCATATGACTCACTATGTTATTGTAAATCTAGAATCTAGCTTACTTGATTGCTAAGCCTTCAACATTCCCTCCATCACCAATGTTTATGTATACTGGAGCTGATTGATCTCTTACTGGTGTGCAGTTTTTGTTTAGAATATTGTAAGCAATATTCGAGATTCGTTCCTGATTCGTGTAAAATTGTCATTATTTGTTTATCTTTCTGAATTTGATTAGATGACTGTGTAAAACTATGTCGTATTAGTACTTACAGATCGTTCATAGGCATGAACATGGCCGGCAAATACGACATCAACTTTGTTCTCTACTAACCATGGTTCAAACATTACTCTCATTGTTTCGGCTTCCATGTAGTGATACTGGTTGCTGTTGTACCAAGGTGAATGTACAAGAACAATCAACCATGGAGTCTCTGACCTGTTAACTTTTGGTAGCTCCTCTAATAGCCATTGGTATTGAGGTGTATATGTTCCTAAAATGATTTTGAAGATTAATTAGATTATCATAACAAAATTGAATGCAATAATAGTGACTATTCGCGTGAAAATGTCTTTAAGTGAATATGATAGCTAAAAATTATTAGATAGTTTGACATGTTTGATTAAACTGTTTTAATTATTATTTTCACATAAAAACATTTTTATCACCTGAGATAGTAAAAGTATTAGAAAAAGTATGAAGAATCAATTTTTAATTAGCCAACTTTAGTATTTAGATTTATCATTTAGAATTTAAAGTTAAAGATTTTTTATTACCATATGCCGAATATGAAGACAAGACAATAACGTATGCTGAAGCTCTCTTGATTGAATACCAAAAGGGTTGAGTGCTATTTGATGCTTTATAAGGAACATGGTAACGATGGGTGAATGGCTTGAAAGGAATGTTTTCACCCTTCAACAAATTCATCAAAAGAACATTCAAAACTCGGTTGGATATTATTGTTAAGAGGGAGAAATATTGAAGCTTACAATTTCAGGAGCAAAATCAAGTTCATGGTTGCCAGTAGTCCAAATCCAAGGTTGATAAGCAACAACTCTTTCAGCAAACCTTCCCCAAGTATCCCATCTAACGTTATCATGATTAGGGTGGTTATCAGCATAAGACAGATCTCCAACATATAAAACAGCTTGTCCTTTACTTGGGCTATTTTCATAGTGAGTAAGTGTTGCATTTGAATCATAAGTCTGTCCAAGATCCCCTGTAATAAATACGTACATCAATTTCCACAACAATTAATAAAAATTAAGATTCAGCTAAGTAAGGTGTTCATGGACCGAATTTAAGTAGATCCAGACCCAACCCTAAAAGACCAACGG
>NC_029787.2:13588735-13589168 GCF_000816755.2 Arachis ipaensis
TTCGGGCTGGGTCGGGTGGCCCGGAGCAAACACAAACCCGACCCGAAAATAACACGGGCTAAAAAAATGGAAATTCAAATCCAACAAAATATGTCTCAGATCCAGGCCGGAACGAGTTTTGAACACCTGCAGCTAACATATACTCTCAAATTATTATTAATAAAAAATTTTAAATTTATGTTATTCCACTCTTTTTTTGATAGTCACTTTTTTTTTTTATATAAATTCATGAAAATATACAAATATAAAAAATCATATTTGAAGTAATACATGTCCAAAAATAGGAATGGAATTATTATTTTTCTATATTTAGATATAAGGTTCAAATGTATAACAAAAGGTGAAAAAGTGATAACATGGTTATTTGTAATCTTTTTTATTCATCAAATAAGATATAAAAAAAAAATATATTTTTTGGTCTATATTTTACTGT
>NC_029787.2:13589317-13593856 GCF_000816755.2 Arachis ipaensis
ACATCTAATATTATCTAATTATTTTAGTTATAATTAAAAAATGTA
Organism: Arachis ipaensis; assembly: GCF_000816755.2. Lineage (NCBI taxonomy): Eukaryota > Viridiplantae > Streptophyta > Magnoliopsida > Fabales > Fabaceae > Arachis > Arachis ipaensis. Next base: position 13,589,363 of record NC_029787.2, read on the forward strand.
AAATAAAATAATTTTGGAGTGTTTTGAATTATTTTTTCATTGTTTCTCAAACATTTTTTTCCGCATTTATATCAATCTGTCTATAAGAACTGATCAAACGGAACCTTAAAGATGAGTATCAAAATTGGTTTGGGAATTTGCGTAAAATTAAATTAAAAAAAAAAAAGACACTTACCCATGACCCCAAATGTGTATGGCACATCAGGACCAACTTCTGGAGGAGTCATAAACCAAAATTGACGTGCTGATTTTCCAGTTCCAACCTCATAGTAATATTTGGTGTTGTGCTATAAATGCTATAAACTATAAAAAAGAAATAAATATATAAAAAAAATTATTACTAATAATGATAAAAAATTAATCCATAAGGCAAAATCTTAACTAGAACTAGAAACACAATAACAAAGAAGTAAATGGAATATACCTCCAATTTTTTGATGGTACAATGATGAATATAACCAGACTTGTAAGTGTGATATTTATAAGTAACAACTTTTCCATTAGAAACCTTTGGTTTGCTTTTGTCTTTTTCACTCCAATAACGAACTTGGTTTGACCCTTTTTCATCCATTGTCACCCATGACACAATCACTGCCTTCCCCTCAAGATCACCTTGTGTTATATGAACCTTTTTAATTTATACATTAGTATTTTAAAAATGTCAGAAGACTAAATCACAAGAACTAATCAAACCAAAGTATACCATTTATCCTATTGATTAATTCACTTTACAAATAAAATAAACCCAACTTTGTTCAAGACACATACAGAAACAAATAAAAATATTTATCTTTTAAAATAAAATTTTTGAATACTCTATAAAATAGTGAAAACAGAAATAAAAAAATATCAAGAACAGATTAAAAGGGGAAAAAACATAACCGAAAAAATTTGTGTGTGGTTTTAAAAAATGTAAATTTTCTCAAAATAAGTCATACAAATTAATTTCAAGATGTATCTAATTTTTTTGCAGATTATGAAAAAACAACCTTTTTTTTTTATCATTTTCTATATTTTTAATTATGAAAAAACAACCTGTTTTTGCAAAATTTTTTTTTTTTTGGTATATACCTGTTGAGGAGCATTATGACCAGGAGGAACAGCAAAGACATCACTATCAAGTGGCATATCTTCAGTCTTCTCCTCTTTTCTAACAAAGGAGCTTGTTGAACCTCCATTGCACAAAACTGCCACATTTAGAACCAAAAAACCTACAACTAAACCTAATGCTACAAAACATGATGATGGGGAAGAACCCAAAGGATGCATTGTTTTTTTCTCAAACTACTATAATAATAATTTACTCAAATGAATTAATTTACACCACAGTTCTTGTATGCATGTTATGGTGTTTATGTATTTATAGCTTTGGGATTTTTAGTAATAGTTATACCGTTAATGGCTCTTGCTATTGGGTATTTATAGGGCTTGTATTTTTGTTAATCATTTTTTCTCGATAATTGATTTAATGCTAGACATTGAAAATAAATGGATTAAATATGTTAGGAGAAAGGATTTATCCTATAAAGTACAAGAGACACTACCTCAGAAAATTTTACAAAACATGCTCGCAACCAAACACATGTGTGTTATATAAACAATACCTCTTGTCTCAAGTACTTATCTATGTCTTTAGTAGAGTTGAAGAAAGGCTCATTTAAAATCACCATTCAAACGATGATAGATTTGAATGTTGTTATAATATCAAAAAGAAAAAATGAATGTTGTTAGATATTAAACTATTTGTATGCTTTTATTTAATATCTTATATTCTTAATGTTAAAATATCTAAAAATTAGAAATTCATAGTTCATAAAAATTTGTTAAGAAGCGAGCAACACAATTGATGGTTTCAGTGGCTAAGAGAAGGGGGTTGAATCTTAGCCCATTTTTTATTTTGCTAACACTTGCTAAACTCAGAGGAGACTTTTTCTGTTCTGGCTCGTCTCTGAACACGAGACTTTTTCTTTTATCTCGTCCCTAGGCACGAGACTTTTTGTTTTGTCTCGTCACTTGGCACGAGACATTTTAGTTTTTGCTTCTGTGCAGTAGTAAACAGAAATGGAGTAGGAGAGAAGAAAGATTACACCCAGATATATCCTGGTTCAGCTGCTAAGTGCAGTGCAGCCTACATCCAGTCTCTATCACAACAATGATGGAATTTCACTATAATCAACTTGATTACAAACTGTAAAGTGCTAATCCAACTTACAAGGGGATTCCCACAGAATCATGAAACACAACATAGATGAACAAAGGAACTCTAAGACATCTATGACTTTTTCTTTTAATTTTGCACTCTCTGCCTTTTTTCGCTCTATGGCTTTTTCATACAAACCTCACTGTTTGCCTTTTTCCATGAGACTCAAGACATGACAAAATTAAACAGAAAAATACAAAACTGAATACATTGAAGGAGAAGAAAAAACTGTTAGCTTAGGTAGCTCTGAGACTTCTGTGCCTTGCACTCTCAAATCTTACTCCTTGCTCCAAACAGTGGCTGTTCTCTCTTAATATAGAAGAGGGAAGCCTCCACTTATTGAAGCCAACACCCAAACCAACTTCTTCCTCCTTCAACAAACAAAAACGGTTCGGCCACATAGAGAGAGAAGAGATAACCATGCAAAATCCAACATGCAATTACCTCTAGACCTTTCTTGATCATCACCCTTCATCAATCCGAGCTCTCCATCCTTGGCTTGCTCTCCAAGATGGATTTCTGGCCCTTGATGCTTCATGATGATAATGACTTCATCTGCTTCAATCTCTGCCTCAACCATCACTTCGCCACTCTAGCTACTCCCTGTGGTGGTTAAACAGAATCAAAGACAAGCCATGCTTCAAGAATCTCCTCCATGCTGGCCGAATCTTCAACGTCCATTTTTGAGCATGAAAGGCTCAAGATACCTCACCAAATCTAACCAAATATGGTGAATATCTCAGCCACGGCTCATTTTTATTTTAGTATGTTTTATTGCCATCATTAGCTTGATGGTCTTGATGCATTAAACTTCTTCCTTTTCTTGGTTGATGAGCATAGCGTCCATAACTTCCTGGACAAGGACCGAAGGAAGAAGAAGAAAGAGATGAGAGAGAATGTGAAGTTAAAGTAAAAGCAATTAAATGAAATTGAAACATATTGATAGATTGCTTTTACTTCCCTTGCTTTGAGTAGCGTATAGCATTTAATCATAATGATTCCCTATCAAATCAAAGTCAAGTTCTCTCTCATGTTTCCAATGCTAGCTTATTAAGTTTTGAAATCCATTCTTAGCAAGCAATGGAATCCGTTGGAAACCATGAAGCCAATTTGCTTTCTTAGTTTCGGACCAGGCTTGGAACCATTCATCACTAATAAGACTTGGGCTTGTAGTATTGAAATTAAAGCTGGCCCAATTAGTTAACATTTGCTTTCCTGATGAATTTTTTGGATCAAGCATAGAACACATAAGAAAGCATCTGTTTGGGCTTGCAACAATAATATTTATTTTGGCCCATTTAATATTTCAGCCTCATGGTATGAGAAACATGTAGCAAGGCTGATCATTGGGCTTAAACCAGAAACTCATTTTTCGGCCCAACATAAAATCTGCACAACAAAATTATTAATTTAGTAAGTATGAGTTAAGATCAAATTAATAATTTTGTAATTAAATATTTTAATAATGTTTGTTCATCATCAAAATTAAATAAGAGTTTTCCAAACTCATCAATCTCCCCCTTGATGACAAACATTATTAAAATTGAAATGGAAAGAAATTTAGATATTAAGTAAAGAATACTCCCTTTGAATTTGAATTTCTCCCCCTTTCTAAATGTCACATAGCTCCCCCTTGATGCATGCTTATTTTACCAAGGGAAGCACTAACCTGTAACATTTAAATCAAGGTTCAAGTAACAATGTTATTTAGCATATTTTATGATGCTAAATGCTTGATCTATGAGCAGTTTTAATTGATAATCAAAACTCATTTGATATCATAAACTGATTTACTGCTCAAACTTTTTCATACAAACAAAAATTTATCCAAATATTTTCCAAACATTTCCTGTTAGTATATCAGAGCAAAACAAAATGATGGTAAAAATATTTGAAGTACACATGATCAAAACAAGGCAGTTTTGATACATTACACAATTTAAAGGAACTGCCAAAAATAAGTTTTCAATTTAATAAGTTTATCAATGATGAATCAACAGCCAGGCATCAAAGATAAATCAAACATCATTATAAACCAAATGCCAAATGAGTATTAACTAATCATGATAAACCAAATGCTTCATGCAGTTCAAACAGCAGTGACCACAGTAAAACAAATGCTATATCAACATTCATTCTTTGAACACATGCATTCTTTGAATCAAGGGTGATCATAAGATTTTCTTTATTTGTTCCAGCCTCTTCACAATCTAAATCAATATCCTTCACAATACTGGGAATTAAGTTAGAATCACAAAAAGTAACATGTATGGATTCCTCTATTGTCCTATGCT
>NC_029787.2:13594635-13595066 GCF_000816755.2 Arachis ipaensis
ATATTTCTGAAAAAAATTATTAAAAAAAACTAATTAATTTTTCACAAAATTAATTATCAAAGGACTAAAATAAATATGAGGACGTCGTAATTTTTTGAAAAAATATCGAAAACTGAAACAGGTACCGATCCAACGGAAATTATTTTCTTTATGGAGGCAGTGGTGGTGAATTGGCCGGATATTGGCCAAGGAGGGGAATTACCGGTGGGTGGAGCTCACCCACAACACGCCGGGGGCGTGGTGGCTGAGGGGGAGAGCCAGATGGCAACACGCTGGGGGCGTGGTAGCTGAGCAGGAGAGCCAGGTGGCAGCACGCCGGGGGCGTGGTGACTGAGCGGGAGACCCAGTTGGCAGCACGCCTGGGGCGTGGTGGCTGAGGTGGCAGAACGCCGAGGGCGTGGTGAGTCACCACGCAAGGGGCGTGGTACGTC
>NC_029787.2:13615204-13615381 GCF_000816755.2 Arachis ipaensis
CCAAAGCAAATAAGATGAGACAGTCAGAAAATGTTACTCGGTTGTGTGAGCCGCTTTGGGGAGTCAGAATATGAGTGATGAAGCGGTGAAGCAGGAAATTAACCGGTCCTAGAGCTTTGTGTGTTGGAATGGTGCCATGCAATCCAGAAAGGTTCTCGCAAATGTGCTTGAGAACAG
>NC_029787.2:13619046-13642878 GCF_000816755.2 Arachis ipaensis
CATAGCCCTAGTCATTTCTTGAAGGCTTCTATTCCTTCTTTCAACCACCCCATTTTGTTGGGGGATTCTAGGACATGAAAAATTATGAGAAATTCCTAATCATCACAGAATTTTTCAAAATCTTGATTTTCAAATTCTCTTCCATGATCACTTCTCAAATGGGCAATTTTCAAATCCTTTTCATTTTGAATTTTCTTACAAAGGGTGGAAAAAGCATGAAAGGCATCATTCTTATGAGCAAGGAAAAGTACCCAACCAAATCTAGAGTAATCATCTACCACTACAAGACCATAATGTTTACCTCCTAAGCTTTGAGTTCTAGTAGGACCAAAAAGATCAATATGTAACATTTCCAATGGCCTTTTGGTTGAGATTCCATCTTTTGATTTAAAGGAGGATTTTACTTGTTTGCCTAATTGACAAGCGTCACAAGTAAGATCCTTATCAAACTTGATGTTTGGGATTCCTCTAACCAAATTTCTTTTGACTAGCTTAGAAATTTGATACATGCTAGCATGTCCCAACTTTCTATGCCAAAGCCATTTTTCAGATTCAAAAAATGTGAAGCATGTTACATTTTGTTCCTTTAAATCCTCAAGAGTTTGATTTAAAAGAGGATTTTACTTGTTTGCCCAATTGGCAAGCATCACAAGTAAGATCCTTATCAAACTTGATGTTTGGAATTCCTCTAACCAAATTTCTTTTGACTAGCTTAGAAATTTGAGATCCTTTTACGTTAAACCATCTTCTATGTCCTAAGCCATTGTAATAAAAAATAATTTTATAAACCTTGTCACCGATCATTCTTTCACCGAAAAAGCACTGAATGGAAAAGTGTCCATTCCGATTGCATAGTCTACAAAATCTTGGAATTGTTGTTTTGTTAAAGTAGGTGGGATCTTGAAATCTTGTATCATTAGAAGATGAAGCAATATTTTCAAAATATGATTTTTCAGATTTATGGAACCCCAACCCAGCTTTATCATAAAGAGGTTTTTGACTAGCCAAAATGTGATTCAGACTTTCGGAACTTTGGATGAATTTGGCTAAGTCTTCCTTAAGTCTTTTAACCTCTTTAAGCAACTCTTCATTTTGCTTAAAGAAATCCACATATGCAAGAACAAAATGGTTACTTTCACAGCTTCTAACTTAGGCTCTTAACTGCTTATTCTCTTCAACAAGATCACAAGCAGTTTCGGCCTCTCTCACTTTTTCTTTTAGAAAACTGTTTTCAGCCTTAAGAATGATGTTTTGTTGTTCAAGTTCTTGATTTTCCAGCAAAAAACATCTTATTTTTTCAGAGAGGTGGTCTATCATAAGATGAAGATCTTCAGTGTTAGGGTTATGAAAGACTACCTGATCTATGTGGTCTGCCATGAGACATGTTTGTGACTTGGTCTCGGTTTCTTCATCATCATCATCAGAGTCATTCTCCAGGTCTTTCCATATGGCCATCAGTCCTTTCTTCTTTCCTCTTTTCAGCTTTTCCTCCTTCTTCAGCTTGGGACAATCAGATTTGAAATTCTCCAATTCCTTACAATTATAGCAAGTTACTTTGCTAAGATCTTTCTTCATTCTCCTTGTGCTGCTGCCTTTGCCTTTGAGCTTAGCCATTTTCCTGAATTTTTTTGCAAATAACACAAATTCATTTTCAGAAGAGTTATCACTGGATTCATCATCCAGAGGGTTAGTCACAGAAGAAAATGAAATTCCTTTCTTTTTTGTATCTTTTTTCAAATAGGTATTTTCAAAAGAAAGAAGATTTCCTCTCAAATCATCAAGTGTCATGGAGTCTAAGCTACTACTTTCAGAAATAATTAAAGCCTTTGTTTCCCACTCTTTTGTGAGACATCTCAACACTCTTCTCACTAGCACAGATTCAGAATGTGTAATTCCCAGAGCATCTAAGCCAACAATGATGGAATTGAACCGTTTGAACAGTTCATCAATGGACTCTCCTTCCTTCATTGCAAACATTTCATACTCTCTATTTAGCATATCTGTCCGAGTCTTCTTGACAATGGTGGTTCCTTCATGGGTGATTTGCAATTTGTCCCAGATTTCCTTTGTCGTTGTGCATCTTGATACACGTCGGTACTCCTCGAAGCTTATAGCACAGTTGAGCAGATTTATTGCTTTGGCATTTAACTCTATCTTCTTCCTATCTTCTTCTGTCCATCTTGCTTCAGGTTTGAGAGAAACAACTCCTTCGGCACTTGTAACAGTTGGATATTGTGGTCCTTCCAAGATGATTTTCCATAGTCTGTAATCCACTGCTTGTACAAATATCTTCATCCTCTCCTTCCAATAGGTGTAATTCTTCCCATTGAAAAGAGGGGGTCTATTGCTTGATTGACATTCAGTTAGATTATATGACACCACATTTGCGCCACTATTTTCGGCCATGAGGATCTTTACTCCAAGCTGCAAAGCTTGATCTCTTTTAGACCAAGCTCTGATACCAATTGATGGTTTCAGTGGCTAAGAGAAGGGGGGTTGAATCTTAGCCCCTTTTTTATGTTGCTAACACTTGCTGAACTCAGAGGAGACTTTTTCTGTTCTGGCTCGTCTCTGGACACGAGACTTTTTCTTTTATCTCGTCCCTAGCCACGAGACTTTTTGTTTTGTCTCGTCACTTGGCACGAGACATTTTAGTTTTTGCTTCTATGCAGTAGTAAACAGAAATGGAGTAGGAGAGAAGAAAGATTACACCTAGATATATCCTGGTTCAGCTGCTAAGTGCAGTGCAGCCTACATCCAGTCTCCATCACAACAATGATGAAATTTCACTATAATCAACTTGATTACAAACTGTAAAGTGCTAACCCAACTTACAAGGGGATTCCCACAGAATCATGAAACACAACATAGATGAACAAAGGAACTCTAAGACATCTATGGATTTTTCTTTTAATTTTGCACTCTCTGCCTTTTTTCGCTCTTTGGCTTTTTCATACAAATCTCACTGTTTGCCTTTTTCCATGAGACTCAAGACATGACAAAATTAAACAGAAAAATACAAAACTGAATATATTGAAGGAGAAGAAAAAACTATTAGCTTAGGTAGCTCTGAGACTTCTGTGCCTTGCACTCTCAAATCTTACTCCTTGCTCCAAACAGTGGCTGTTCTCTCTTAATATAGAAGAGGGAAGCCTCCACTTATTGAAGCCAACACCCAAACCAACTTCTTCCTCCTTCAACAAACAAAACCGGTTCGGCCACATAGAGAGAGAAGAGATAACCATGCAAAACCCAACATGCAATTACCTCTGGACCTTTCTTGATCATCACCCTTCATCAATCCGAGCTCTCCATCCTTGGCTTGCTCTCCAAGATGGATTTCTGGCCCTTGATGCTTCATGATGATAATGACTTCATCTGCTTCAATCTCTGCCTCAACCATCACTTCGCCACTCTAGCTACTCCCTGTAGTGGTTAAACAGAATCAAAGACAAGCCATGCTTCAAGAATCTCCTCCATGCTGGCCGAATCTTCAACGTCCATTTTTGAGCATGAAAGGCTCAAGATACCTCACCAAATCTAACCAAATATGGTGAATATCTCAGCCACGGCTCATTTTTATTTTAGTATGTTTTATTGCCATCATTAGCTTGATGGTCTTGATGCATTAAACTTCTTCCTTTTCTTGGTTGATGAGCATAGCGTCCATAGCTTCCTGGACAAGGACCGAAGGAAGAAGAAGAAAGAGATGAGAGAGAATGTGAAGTTAAAGTAAAAGCAATTAAATGAAATTGAAACATATTGATAGATTGCTTTTACTTCCCTTGCTTTGAGTAGCGTATAGCATTAATCATAATGATTCCCTATCAAATCAAAGTCAAGTTCTCTCTCATGTTTCCAATGCTAGCTTATTAAGTTTTGAAATCCATTCTTAGCAAGCAATGGAATCTGTTGGAAAACATGAAGCCAATTTGCTTTCTTAGTTTCGGACCAGGCTTGGAACCATTCATCACTAATAAGACTTGGGCTTGTAGTATTGAAATTAAAGCTGGCCCAATTAGTTAACATTTGCTTTCCTGATGAATTTTTTGGATCAAGCATAGAACATATAAGAAAGCATCTGTTTGGGCTTGCAACAATAATATTTATTTTGGCCCATTTAATATTTCAGCCTCATGGTATGAGAAACATGTAGCAAGGCTGATCATTGGGTTTAAACCAGAAACTCATTTTTCGGCCCAACATAAAATCTGCACAACAAAATTATTAATTTAGTAAGTATGAGTTAAGATCAAATTAATAATTTTGTAATTAAATATTTTAATAATGTTTGTTCATCATCAAAATTAAATAAGAGTTTTCTTAAGACTTAAGATTGAACTTTTGGTGAAAAATAAAAATTGCTTCTTTCAGTTAGAGCTATCAAACGAGTCAGCCAATCTATTTAGACTTGTTCCATATAAGCCTGTGAATTATATAAGTAGGCCAGTTTATTTGTTTATTTATTTACGGATTTCAGCTTTTTGGCCCGAACCATTTTATGACAAGTTTGACAAATTTATACGAATTGGTCTGTTTATTTTTTATTTTTGAAAAAAAAGTTAGCTAAAAAATCTAATTTTATGCTCAAAAACAAATTTAAAAAAAAAAAAGTCATTTTTCTATAGTGGCAGAGTTTTATTATGCCAATAAGGGGTCATGTTTCTCGAATATTTTATAAAAAAAATTGTAACTATATGTTTTAGAGCAAAGGATAGAAAAGTTTTTATCTAAGATTGAAAAATATATTTAAATCCTTCACTTTTAGAAGGCGTAATATATTTATCCCTCCATAGAATTAGGGGTGAAAGATGTAATAGAATTTGTTGACTTGGAGAAATTGCTGAGCCATTTGTTACTTGCTGATGTGGATAGGTGAGTGTTAGAATAAGACAAATAAGTCCCCAAATATAAAAGACACTCGTTTTGATATTGAGTCTTATCTTTTTAAATTGGAACTCTATGAAAGATGTAATTCATTATTGCTGCTACTGATACTTACTGAGGGTGAGAAACGATTTTCGATGGCTATTGATGGAGGCTCTTCAAGCACAAGGGGAGGTGGGAGAAGTCAAGAGAGATCCGTTTTAAATGCCAGACTGTACAAGGAGGTGATAATAGAGATGGCACTGTTTCGAAGTACTTCTACGGAGTTTATGTGATTCTTCACAAGTTGAGAACAACCATCAACTCCAATAGACTTTTTTTTTTGGGTCCTCATACTTTAAGGTAAGCTTAGACTGTTGTATCTGGATAGAATTTGTGTAGTTTATCATTCTTTGGCTCGCTTGATGAGCACGCTGAAAAAATCTACAAAGACTTTGAGTGCTAACTATGAAGGTGAAGGCGCAAATGTTAAAGAATATTTTTTTGGAAGACATGAATTGGAGAAAAGATTGTCTAATTTAGAGAAGATGTTGTCTTTAGAGATAAAAAAAAGTATGAATATGTAGGATGTAAAACCCGGTTAAATTATAATTAATAAACTAATTATGAGTAAAGAAGATTAAAAATTTAAAATTATAATTTAGAAAAGTAAAAATAATTAGAATACAAATTAAAACACTAATCTTAAATATTTTAACCCAAAATTAGACCAATGGGATAAAACAATTAAACCAAGTCCATGTTGGACCCAAACCCAACTATTAAAACACTCCCCCACACTTAACAAGATCATCAAATTCAAAAATGCATTGGGAGAGAGGGAGGGAAACGGTGAAGAGAGAAGAGAGTGAAGAAAACCTAGAGCACTATTCATTTTTTATTTCAATTACTCATAACTTTTGATCCCAAGTTTCGATTGACGTATTGTTTGTGGCCACGCGTCACCCATTTCTTCCTCTACGTTTCTATCTGAATAGATTGGTAAGAATCTCGAACTTTTTTGCTCCAATTTTGCTGTTCATATTAAATTCGAGTTTGAGCTTTAGGTATTGAGAAATTTTGTAATTTTGATGGTTTAGAGTTTTTCTAGTATGAGCTATTGTTGAATTTTATCAAAATAATTAGTGAAGGTAAGGAACTCTTACTTCCTTTGAATCTTTCAATTTCATAAAGGCTAGATATTGAGAGTTATGAATTTGTATGAAATTGGTAGAAAGATTAGATTAAATAGCTTGGTTGAAACTTGGATGGTGTAAATTTGAGCTTAAAGTGGACAAAAGCTTGGATCGCTTTGAGGAAGAAGGAGTCTAAGGTGCTTGAGCTTGGGAATATCTTTACTAGTAGTACGGATTTTAGTTTCGAGCAGGTAATATATAAGATTATGTGAAAACCTAGGTTAATTGTCTTCAGGATGGGATTGAATGAAAATGGTTGTTATTGTGATTGATTGGTTATGTAAATTGAATTATTATTGAATAATGTAAAATGTGTATATGAATGAATTGAATGTGAATTGTGGTTGAAATGATTAATTTAAATTAAAAATTTATAAGTAGTGATTGTAATATAAATTGATGTTTTGATGGTTTAAGTTATATGGATTGGACTTGGGTTGGTTAGGCTTGAATGAGTCAGAAGATATTTGAGTATTGAGGAATGTGTGTTGATGGTGTCTAGTGAAGGTTTAGGATAGTTTGGAATGGAGTAAATTGGTGAATTTGGTTGAAATGACTTTATACAGATATTGGTAAAAATGAGTTTTTGACCAATTTTAATGGGCCATAACTTGGCGCTTGGAGTTCAAATTTTAATGAAATTTATCTTAAATTAAATGTGGTGATGAGAGCTTTAAGATAGTTTAATAATGATGGAAAACTAAATTTGTAGAGGAAGTTATGAGTGATTAAAATTGTGGTTTTAAACTGAAAATCTAAGATGTTGCAGAAAAACCAAGATTTTAGTCAAGCGTACGCACAAGGTGGTGCGCACGCACGAGGTAGAGCGAGTGTAAGTGCTCGTGCATACACACGAGTGTGTGCGTACGCATGACAAGAGAAATTTGCAAGTTATGCGTACACACAAAGAGATGCATACGCACAAGCTAGGAAACCTTTCAGGTGCATGCGTACACACAAGCCCTATTTTCACACTTAAACTCTGTTTTTGACTATTTAGCTTTTTTGACAAGCTTGTAAACTTTTGTAACCCCCAATTAAGGTCTGATAACTTATTTTTTTGGCCTGAGAATAAGTATGAACCTATGGATTGGATTAAATGGAGATTTTAGATGAGATTGTGGAGTAGAGTTGATGAATATTGATGAGAACTTGAAAGTAATGAACTTACTGAATATTAAATTGATACGAGACATGAATGAATGAGATTGACGATGTTTGAGTATGGCTGATTGGCTGGTTTGGCTAGGTCTGGGTGATATCACACTTGCGTATTGATTGAAATAACTGTTTACGACGAGGTCTAGGTATTATCCCGCTTGTGTAATGAATTGAAATTGAATCTCATGATTGAGACTCTCTGGGTAGATGCAGTGGTTTACCCCACTTGCTCCAAGTTGAGACTTGAGACTTTGTTGACCCTCCGCCGCAAGATGTGGGCAGACACTTATACATTTTCGGATAATTCCTCTAAGAGATGTGAATTTCTCTTGGGAATGCACGCACCGAGGGACTATCCAGGGTTAGCTACTGGACATGTCGGTTTGGTTGTATAACCGACAGATGAGCTCATTGGGCATAGGGCAGACATGCATCATTTACATTTGTATGTATTGTTTTGGTGTGCATCTTGTAATTGGTTTGCCTTCTTGATTAATTATGCCTATTTGCTATTTGATCTACTTGTTATATATGCTCTCCTTATTTGTGTATGCCTTGTATTGTCTTGTCTGTGTTTGTAAAACTGAGAAATCATCTCTTATGCTGGCGGTGGTGATATTGAGGATTGTTCTGGAGGAGAATGTGACTTGTATTAGGAGTAATTGGGAGTCTGAGATCCTTAATTAACTGAATTTAGTTCTGATTACCCTGTTTGGTTTAGAAAGGACCCTAGGCTTAAATTTTGAGTTGAGTGGAGTATATGATCACCTAGTGGGTCTGTGTGATTTTATATCGTCTCTATTTGGAATTTTTACCCTACTGAAAACCTTTTGGTACTCACCCATTTTGGGAATGTGCTATTTTTTAGATACAGGATGTGATGCACCTCATTGAGCGTGCTGGATGCTCTTCTGGAAGCGAAGATTTATTTTAGGAATTTTTTGGTATATATATATATATACATATCTCCACTTTTGTATAGTAACTTAAATATCCCTCTTAGAGGTTGATTTCGAAGAAACAGGATTTATGTTTTGGTTATCTTTTGGGATGTATATATATTTTTAGCAGATCTTTGCTTCGCAGGCCTTGACCTTTCGAGTGCGACGTCATTTCTGTTTTACTTTGCTTATCCTTTCTTTCAAGGCTCCTAGTTATACTATCTTTCAAATATGTGTGTGTGTGTGTGCGCGCGCACGTATCCCACCACTTCTGATGTACGAATTAAGTATAAAGCTCTGTGTGTTAGGGTGTTATATTAAGGTATTAGAGCAGTTTGTTCCCGTAGAGCCTGAGGGATGGACTATCTATACTTCTAAGCATACTCTGTGTATATGTTATTTAGGATATCTGCTTGATAAATATAGCATAATTGTTCATGAGCATACTTTTGGGAATTTAAAGCACTAGACTTGAGATATTGAGACTGATCACCTTAATATCAATTGTTTGGTGTGGATAGGACCCAAATGGTGTCTCGTGGACATAGATGAGGTCGAGGATAAGGACAAAAAGGTAATGAGAAAACCGTACCGATAAGTAGTCTGGCTGATTTCATAGCCGCAATGGAGAACGTGGCTACGACCATTAATGCTGCTGCTACTGTGACCAACCGAGCAGTGAATAGGATGAAACAACAAGCTGGAAGTGGCAATGAAAGTGGTAATGGACATGGTGGTAGAGGTGATATTCTGAGTACAGTGGTACCAATGGAGATATGGAGCTTCCCAGAGTTGGTCAACAAGAGTCGAATGGCAGAAGAGTGCTCGAGAAAGACTGATTTGGCTAAGAGTGACAGCCAAGAATCCTACAGGAAGGAAAAAGAAAAGAGTTTTATACCAAAGAGCCAGAATTTCAAAAGAAATTATTACGTCCCTCCACATCCACAGGATTAGAACAATTACTGAAAGAATGACAACCACCATAAAAATGGAAAGGGAAAGCAAGCGAGGACATATTCAGATGGGTTGAGGTGTTTCAAGTGTGGCTTACCAGGGCATAAGACTAGGTATGGTGCATGTAAGAGAACTTAGAATGCAGATCGAGCTCAACAACAGGGCCAAGATTTTGCCATGACGGTGGATGATGCTACTAGAAATGGGAATAGAATGTGTATAACAAAGTAAAAAGACTAAAATACCATTGTTAATTTAATTCTAACCCTTCTTTTCAGATTTTTTCTAACTCATTTAAAAAAAAACCCTAACAGAGAGCCGCTCTTTCAGAAAATCAAACCTAGCGAGCTTTTTTCTCAAATTCATGGAGGCTCTACCGGCATCAGCACCGCCTCGCTACCGCTTAGAATTCGCACGACCACCGCGCTCCTTATTCTAGAAGGAAATCGTTCGCGTTCGTGTTCATCAAAACTCACGTTAGGAATATTTTAGTAAATTTAAAAAAATTAAAATAATAATAAAATAAAAATAATATTTTATTATATTTATAATTTATTTAAAAATTTAAAATCTAAAAAATTAAATTAAAAATATTTTATTTTATTTTATTTATATTACATTTTAGATAAAGTATTCACAATTTTTAAATACACTAAATATGAACCAAACGAAAATTAACACATTCCTATTCCTAAGCATATTATTAATATTTCATGGATTTTACTTTTATAAACCAAATATAGAAATATTATATACTTGATAATACTATTCCAAGAAATCATATTCCTAGTAATAATATTCTTAGGCATCAAAACTAATACTTTAACCACATACATCTTTTAGGTTTTGAGTTGGATATATATGTGGTGTCTTCTCATCTTATAATTTCTCTCCGAATTTTCTCCGGTGGTCGAGAGCTACCCACAGTAACCCAACAAGTGGTATCAGAGTAGATGGTTAATGGGTCTAGTTGTTAAGGAGTATTTAAAGTGAAACACTAGAAAGAGAGAAAAGAAGAGTGAGGAATTTATAAAATGAGAGACCTATTAACTTGACACCTTAAGGTTTAAAAAAAAAAAAGAGAGAAAATTCGACACCTATTAACTTGACACCTATTAACTTGACACCTATTAACTTTTTGGATGTGGTATATTTTCATCTTATATTCTCTCACTTAATTTCTTTTGGAAGTCTCTCCGATGGTCGAGAGTTTACCACAATGGCCCAACAATATTTTGTCCCTAATAATAATCATGTTTGCACTATAATTTTCATGTTATGTGGTTTATTCTACCAGGAGTGCAGCAAATTTTGTGATTTGTAGCCATCAATTAGCCATTATTAATATTTTTAATGGTATGATATTTTATTCAATGGTATGGAATTACTTTTTTTTATTGGTTAAGTGCCGACAAGATTTTAATAAAAGTGCTGGTTTCCTAAAGTTTCTTTATTTTAATTGGACATTCTAGTGTATATTAATGGATTTTTTATTTTAATAAATAAATTAAATATAATAATTACCAAAATAAATAATTTAAAAAATATTTATCGAAATAAATATTCTTTTCTCATCTTGTTTAACTGTAAACGAGATAATTTTGCACGTATCTCGTTTACGGTGTAAACGAGATAGATGTTATCTCGTTTACACGATAAACAAGATATATGCATTTATAAATAATTAAATATAATTTTTAAAAATAATAAAAAATATTAATACTTTTAATTTGACCAAACTCTTAATAATTAAAGACGGGTTGTTTTATCACGTTAACACGTTACTTTAAAAGCACATAAGTGCATTGTTAAATTGCTCATTGTTAACACTGTTACCTTGGATTGACTCCTAATAGGAATCATGTAACCAATCAATCCATCTCCATTGAGTTATGTCTGGAATAAGGTTATTTAAATTATATTTCAAATTTTTATGTACTTTCATACAACAAACGAAATTTTTATGTACTCCCTTATAACAAATATAATTTTTTAAATTTGAAATTTTAAATTTACGGAATTTTGTTCGTTATATGGGAGTACATAAAAATTTCGTTCTGTTGCATGGGAGTACATAAAAATTTGAAATATAATTTAAATAACTTTATCCTAAAAAGAACTCAACGAAGATGAATTGATTGGTTGGATGATTCTATTAAAAGTCAATCCAAGATAACCGTATTAACAGTGGCCAATTTAACGATGCACTTATGAACGTTATCCGGCGTCCCTATCCGGCCGCCATTAAAGCGCCACCTTGCATTTGCGTCGATGAAGCCGTCGTTCGCTCAGCCATGAGTACCATAGCTTCTCCTCCGCCTCCGGTGCTCTCATATTCACTCACTCTTTTTGTTTTTTATACAGGAGTACATATAAATTTTATTTGTTGCTTGGGAGTACATGAAAATTTGAAATATAATTTAAGTAAAAAAATATTTCATATTATATACCAATAAAGTAGTGACATGCATTAACTGGGTCATTAAATAAATCACATATATTTAAATTATATTTTAAATTTTTAAATAGTGGGTAGTTAAAAAAGAGGTAACCATATTAATAGTGGGCAGTTTAAAATGGACTAAAAGAGGTAACCATATTTTGAATTGATTGGTTGGATGATTCTATTAAAAGTCAATCCAAGATAACCGTATATGTCCAAGTAAACGTGTTAATTTTTATAATTTAAAATGGACTAAAATTGATCAAATATATTCATTTTAATCTCTTCTACCAACTTTTTTATGTACTAATTGCATGTCAAAATTATCTCGTTTACACTGTAAACGAGATAAGAGAGGAGTATTTATTTCGGTAAATATTTTTAAAATTATTTATTTTGATAATTGTTACATTTATTTAATTTATAAAAATAAAAAATTCTTAGACATTGTGTCCTACATTTTAAAAAAAAATGCCTGGTGATAAAAAATACCAAAATTTTCATTTAATTTTAATATAATAATTCTCTTGGTGAATTTAAATAAATAATTAAAATGACGTTTGTTTTAAAGCTTGTGCTATAGCTCTCTATAGTCTATACTCACCTAAGAAGTCGCGAGTTCGAGTCTCTCTGTCTTTAATAAAAAAAAATAATAATAAAGCTTGTGCTGGTGCAGCCTGCATAGACTCAAATTCATTAAATTGCTATTAATATTGGTTGTTGAATTATTTGTTTATAGCCTCTTATTCTCTTAACATGCATATGTGTTATATATATATAAAGACTATTTAAATCAGGGGCGGGGCTACATACATAATAAGGAGGCAATAGCCCCCCTAATTTTAATTTTTTATATGTAAATTATATATAAATTTCAGTTTAGTCCCCTTAAAATTTTATTTTAGTCTTATTTTATTATGTAAATATTTTTGGTCCCCCTCTAATATTTCATCTAGCTCCGCCCTGATTTAAATTCTCACTATTGATGTGATCATCACTTCTTTGACGAATTATTGGATAATATTATGAGTGTTTTATAAGTGTATTTAAGGTTAGACATTGTGACCTAAATTTTAAAAAATGCCTGGTGATAAACTCACCAAAATTTTAATTATTAGAATTTATTTTTAATTTTAATATAATAATTCTCTTTGTGAATTTAAATAAATAATTACAATGGCGTTCAGTTTAAAGCTTGTGCTGCTGCATATATTCATAAATTGCTATTACACTATTTGGTATTTAACTATTTGTTTATATAAATTTAATTTTCTTGTCATATGTTAGTATTTTACTTGTAGATCAAACTTATATCATTTTTAATCGTCAAAATTACTGTCATTATAGAACTTTCCATAATAAATTTTGCATTGTGTATTTATTTTTTTAAGAAATCAGAATGAATGCAATATAACAGGAATAAGTTCATACGTAAATTCTTTAATATGATGCTAATTTAATATTGCCTATAATAAAATTAGAAATTTTGTTTAATTTGTCTTCAATATTTCATATTTATTGAAATACCAGGATTTTTTTCGTAAATAAAATAAAAAAATTAATTATTTTTTCATAAAAAAGATCTCAGCTTTATTTTTAAGGATACAATTTTTTTTGGGAATAACAGTAAGTTCGCCACACTTCCAGTCGCCGCAAAATGTATATTATTGACGTATAAAATATACATTAAAAATAAATTAAACAATACATATATTTATACAATAAATATTATTTTTCGTGTAAATATAATATTTTTCTTTAAAACAATAAGTACTCTTTTTTCTTAATCAATATGGCATGTTTGAATCTTCAACCTTAGATGTAAGTAATGAATATTGAAAAAAGTTTTGTTAATTAATAAATATTCTAAAACCATTAGTTAAAGTGTTTAATATAAAAAGTTTTTATAAAAACGTAAGTATAAATAAAAATCAAAATGATTATACATTCATATATTTTATATTATATTAAATTATTTAAAGTCTAAAAACTTAGTTAATAAAAAAGATATTTTGTATTCCAAAAAAAAATTTATATATCCAAAATGAAAAAAATAAAATGAGAAGAGAAAAAGAGTTAGACGAGCTAACTCATGTTCGCTCGATCTGAACCCATTTAACTCGCGATTCACGAGTTATATAGGTCGAGTTAATTCGTTTATAATAAGCAGTTATAATTTTATTGATTCGACTCCCTTAGCTTATTTTTACGAGTGATTTGAGCTGACTGACTATTCACAACTCATTTTGATAGTTTTAAAATTAAATAGTTAAAATTTTTATATATTTATAATATATTTGCAAAAAGGTTTAAAAATTTCAACAAGTGATAACCTTAAACAATTGCCTAAAAACACTACTTGTTAGCAAAATTTTTTTAAAAAAAATTCAAATATCTTGTAAGATAATTTTTGATAATATTTCTTACTTTGGAATGTATTCAAAAAAATAATACAAATTATATAGTGTGGTTTCACATAGTATTTTAAATATGTATTATATATACAAATAGTTAATCAAATAGTTAATTTTTACAGAGATGGCTCCTTTGGAATAAGGAGAATGGGAGGAATGGTATGACTTTGGTGAGATGGAAATTGGTGCAGGCGCCAAAGAAGCTAGGTGTGTTGGAAGTTGGGGATGCTATCGTTCATAACACTACACTTTTGTTTAAGTGGTGGTGTCAGTTTACAGAGGAAGAGTGTCCGTTGTGAAAAAAAGTGGTCTGTTCCTGTAATAATCTAAATCCGGATATATTAGTGTCCACTCAAGTGCTACCTACTAGAAGAGACACATGGAAGGATATATGCCATGTACAAATTAAGGAGCAACATATAAGGGATAAGATGATTACAGGCCTGTCTATGGAGATTAGTGACGAACGGCGGACCCGGTTTTGGGAGGATGTGTGGTTATGTGGTGGCCCATTGAAAGATCGGTTCGCTAGACTTTTCTTTGTTTCAAACCATTGTGGATTCATTATTAGGGATTGTGGGTTTTAGAATGGGTTAGAGTGGATTTGGAGCTTTCAGTTTCAATTTTTTGCAGCCGTTTATAACCGCTGCTAGATCCCACTTAAAACTGCCACAAAAATATATTTTGCAGCATATTTTTTTAATATTCTTGGTGATTTTTTTCACTGGGCGTTCAACGCCCAAGGCAGCACAAAAGGAAGAAAAAAAAGAATATTAAACTCAGAGAGATAAACCCCCGAATTAGCAAGCCACAAATAATGAGCATTTTGATGATGAAAAACCATAGAAAATAAGCTCAATACACACAAAGAGTAAGTGTTGTGACAAAGAAGCACTAAGTTGCAAGAATAAGATAAAAAATAAATCAAAGTTATTAGTGCTTTTTCACAAACACTTGATATGTATATTATAAGCAAGAAGCAAGTTGAGAAATTCAAGTGTGTAATAGATCCAAAATTGAATGCCAATTATCAAAGCAACACCATATAACACAAACAAGCCAAGAAATATTAAAATAAACCACCAATTCACAGAATATTCATCTTGAAACTCCAACACCAATATAAAAATGCAATGAAAGAAAAATAACAAAAAGGAAACTACAAATAACAAAACTAATATGCAATTAAGAACAATTAACATATTCGAATACAAGAAAAAAAAAGAATTGAAGAGTAAAATAGAATAATAAAAGAAACCTTGAAAGGAAGGAAAAAAAGATGAGGGTATATGGAAGTAAGAAGAAGATAAGAGGGGTGAGAAGAGAAAAGAAAAAGAAAGACGGTGAGACCGCTGGAGGTGGTGGTCCGTCAGCGCTGTGACGCGTGTGCGTCATTCACGCGTACGCGTGGAAGGACCAAAAGTGAAAGTGACGCGTGAGCATCGGTCACGCGTACGCGTGATAGGTTTTCGTGCTAGACGCACGAAACTGGCACAATTCCATCACAATTCTCTGGTTTTTGTACCAGAGGCAGCATTAAGAGACGAGACATGCGCGTCGGTCACGTCCACGCATGTGTCGTAAAAAAAGTAATATGACGCGTACGCGTCAGCGAGGCACACCCGTGGATTGGGTTGTGCATCTAGCACCCCACCTGCACAGTTCCAACGCAAGTCTATGGTTTTTGTACCAGGAATTGTAGCATTAGCATACGACGCGTGCGCATCGGTCATGCACATGCGTGGACAAGGAAAATTTGTAGGTGACGCGTACGTGTCAGCGAGGCGTACGCGTGAGGTGGGTTGTGCGCCTGGCACCGCATCCGCACAGTTTCAGCACAACTCTCTGATTTTTGTATCAGAGAGAATCAGCATCAAAATTGTGGGGTGTTGACGCGCACGCGTAGGTCACACCTACGCATGATAGCCCCTTTTTTTTATATATAAGAGCAAAGGTAAATATGCATAATTGAAAAGGATGACACACATCTAATGAAGCAAAGATAAATAAATAAACTATAGAAAAGGAATATCATACCATGGTGGGTTGTCTCCCACCTAGCGCTTTTCTTTAACGTCCTTAAGTTGGACGGTTGATGAGCTCAGTCCTCTTTCTTGGTCGGGTCCTTCAAGAGAAAGATCTCTAACTCCTTGTTGTTCTTTATTTTTGCACCCTGGTAAAGTTTTAAACCGTGGCCATTGACTTGAAGAAGGTAGGGCTTGAGGGGTTACTCAAGTGGACAACTCCATACGGTTCAACCTTTTCTACCACATATGGTCCATCCCACCTTGACCTCAGTTTGCCCGGCAATAATCGCAACCTTGAGTTATAGAGAAGGACTTGATCCCCAACTCTAAACTTTCTCCTCTTGATGTTCTTGTCATGTACCACTTTCACCTTTTCTTTGTAGAGCCTTGAGTTTTCATAAGCTTTAAGACGAATGCACTCCAATTCTTGCAGTTGCAATTTCCTTTCAATTCCGACTCCTCCCAATTCTGAGTTACATTCCTTCGCAGCCCAATAAGCCTTGTGTTTCACCTCTACCAGAAGGTGATAAGCCTTTCTATAGACTAGCCAGAACGGAGTCATGCCAATCAGTGTCTTGTAAACCGTCCGATAAGCTCATAGTGCATCTCCAAGCCTAGAGCTCCAATCCCTCCTATGGGGTTTAACCATCTTCTCGAGTATGCGCTTAATCTCTCTATTGGACACTTCGGCCTGGCCTATTTATTTGGGGATGATAAGTTGTCGCCACCTTGTGAATAATACAATGTTTATTCATCAAACCTGTCATTCTTTTGTTACAAAAATGAGAGCCTTGATCACTCATGATTGCTCGTGGTAATCCAAAGCGGCAAATGGTGTTATTTCATACAAAAGAGACAACCACATTAGCATCATCAGTACGGATAGGAATTGCTTCCACTCACTTAGAAACATAATCAACAGCTAACAGAATATATAAGAAACCATTCGAGTTTGGAAAGGAACCCATAAAGTCAATACCCTAAACATAAAAATTTTCACAAAATAATATGAGTTGTTGGGGCATCTCATCCCTCTTGGATATGTTTCTAAATCGTTGGTGTTAGAATATAATTAGGATCAATTAGAATTATTTAGTATATCTGAATATTTATTATAGAATATTACGCCTTTATTATTACGATTCTCTTAGTCCCTATAAATACCCTTCTATATTGTATCATTCCAGACAACTTGAGTAGACAACTTGATTACACTCAATAATATACTATCCTTTCTCCAGTTTAGTCTCTTATTTCTAACATGGTATCAGAGCCATGACATCCTCCTTGAAGAGGATAGGTTATTTTTCTTCGGTTGAAATTACCGTATTTTTCATACTTTTCTTCCGTGCCATTTTTTTCCCTTCCTTTTTGTCACTTCTTTGATGCTTTTTCACCTTACCGACTAGCCTATTCTCTCCGTCTTGTATCTTTCTGAGTCGAAAGATCAAACACCAATGTCATCCGCTGTTTTTCTATTCTCATGAAGAAATCATAAAGTTTTTTCTCTCTTTCGGCAGATCCGTCTACGTTCTCTCGTGGCAGTTCCATTTGCATTCTCTCGTGGCAGTTCCGTCTGCGCTCTCTCGTGGCAGTTTCGTTTGTGTTCTCCCGTGGCAGTTCCGTCTGCGTTTTCCCGTGACAGTTTCGTTTGCATTTTCCTGTGGCAGTTTTGTTTGCATTTTTCCGTGGTAGTTCCGTCTGTGTGTTTCCTTGTGGCAGTTCCATCTGCACTTCCTTCAGATAGTGGCAGTTCCGTCTGCGCTTCCTTCAGACGAGCGGCAGTTCCGTCTGCGCTTCCTTCAAACTAGCGGCAGTTTCCTCTGCGCTTCCTTCAGACAAGCGGCAGTTCCGTCTGTGCTTTCTTTCGGCAGTTTCGTCTGCACCCGTTTTATCAGTTTATGCAGTTTTTTTTCTCTTTATTTTGTTGTTTTAAATAAATTTCAAACTCAAGTTGTCACTTGAGTTTGAGGGGGGATGTTAGAATATAATTAGGATCAATTAGGATCAATTAGAATTATTTAGTATATCTGAATATTTATTATAGAATATTATGTCTTTATTATTATGATTCTCTTAGTCCCTATAAATACTCTTCTATATTGTATCATTCCAGACAACTTGAGTAGACAACTTGATTACACTCAATAATATACTATCCTTTCTCCAGTTTAGTCTGTTATTTCTAACAGTTGGCATTGGTGGCAAGAGTTACAGAAAAGATTTGCATCCTTAAAGAGTGTGGGCCACCAAAATCCGCAGTCTAAGATTTTTCTTGCAGTTCTTTAAGGGCCAAAGTGGCCACCACTTTCAGAAGAGTGGCATGCCTCCAAGATAGACTGAATTTCGAATTGTGGAACACACCTTCTAATTATTTGGTCGGCACCACATCTCCACAAATATGGGTCATTACATATATAATATTTGGACTCGTTTTTCAGCTTGTTCTTTTGATGTTTAGAAAAATGTGGAGGAAAGGTGTGACTAACCAAATAATTAGCCATGGGTGCATACCAAGGAACCACCTTGGATATTGCTTGCAAGTTATCAAGAGGAAATGCATCATTGATAGGAGTGGAGTCACTTTTTATATGCTCTAAGCGACTCAAGTGGTCCGCCACTAAATTTTAGGAACCACTCCTATCCTTGATCTCTTAAATCAAACGTGTTTATTTTAAATGGACAGTTCATCTTCCCTCTTATTTAAAATGGACGGTTTATTTTTTCTATTATTTAAAACATTCCATTTTTAAGAGTTTGGTCAAATTAAAAGCATTAATATTTTTATTATTTTAAAAATTATATTTAATTATTTATTAATACATATATCTCGTTTACAGTGTAAACGAGATAACATGTATACTGTAAATGAGATACGTGTAAAATTATCTCGTTTACAGTGTAAACGAAATAAAAGAAGAATATTTATTTCGGTAAATTTTTTTTAAATTATTTATTTCAATAATTATTATATTTAATTTATTTATTAAAATAAAAAATCTACATATTAATAAGCTTAATATTAATATGTATATATTTTTCACACATTATAGTATATGTATTCACTCATAAATAAAAAATCGGCATATTTTTCACACATTAATATGTATTCACTCTATAGTATATGTATTTATTTTCAGTTTTTCACCAACTCAAAAAAAATTATTTAAAGCCAATGAGTTATAGTTCAATGACATAATCTCCCCATATTCAATTAAGAGGTCACGGGTTCACTCCAAGCTAGCTTTGCAATTATATATATCATGCTATTATTGAGCTTCACGTGATATTGTGATGAATGTTGTGCTCTTAATAATATTGTGTCTTTGAATTAAATTTTTATTTATCTGGCTAAAATTTGTTAAAATGTCTTTTTTCGTATAGAATCAAAGTGTATAGAGAATATAAAAAATAAAAATAAAAATAAATGGTAAATTATGTGAAATCTATTATTTTTCGTTTAAATAAAATATTATTTCACCACTATATACGCTTGCTATGTTTAATTTTTCCATACTTTTGAACATGTGTTGATCTTTTTACTGTATTCACTACTACAAACTCTCCTAAAAAAAAAGCACATTAAAGTAATTCTTTCTTCTACTATCTCATTGATGAGAGATCCCATTATTAGTGATGAGACACTTTTAAAAAATGGACATCACTAAATTGGTCTTGATATTTTTCTATCAATGCTTAAAATGTTATTTATTTATTTATTAGGGAAATAGATTAAGTTTAGATGAAAGCTTTTGCTTTTGATTTCTTTACATATTTTAATTTTAATTCTAAAATGTTGCCGTTGAACGAAGAGTTGAGGGTGACATTTACTTGGTAACATCATGGGTCAGCTATATGTATATTTTACCTGTTTTATTCTTTTTAAATTGTTTTTAACTTTTTTTTATCAGTATACCACCACATCGGCTGTAGTTGATTTTCTTTTGTCTAGTTGAATACACGTTTTTACTAAAATTTAATTTTAATATAATGTTAATATAAAAATATTTACACATATTTTAAATCATATCTTGTCACATTAGTTAGAATTTTATTATCTCACGCTTAGATGCCCATTTATATTAATACTAATAGACCTTATAATAATAGATAAATTTTATTAAAAGCATTACATATAAAGTATGCTGGAACATCAAAATTATTCTAATATCAAATATTTTTATTGAACCTTACACAACAATAACCTAAAAACGATCGATCGAAATATATATATATACGAAGAATGTTAGAAACATTTTTCTTTTTATTTAAGTCGATCAACACAAACTATTTTTTTTTTTCTTCACTAAAAATATTGACTTTCTAATATTTTCCATATATCAGTGTTTAAAAGTTGTGTCCCCGTGGATAGTCTCTTGGTAGAATTCTCGGAGCTGCAAAGTATTTCAATTTAATAAAAATTAAAATTATGAAATAATTAATTAAGAACTTTAAACTGGCAGTATTATTTGATATATTTATATATAAATATGCATACAGAAGTACATATATATACAGATATACTGAGTTAAAATAAAGTTTCGTGCACGATAATTTTAGACATATTTTAATTTGTACATAAAATATTATTTTTATATACTCTGCAAATATGCTCACATAAATAAAAAGTAATTAAGGATTCAAGCTAAGTGAGCATGCTATTCTTATAACAAGAAAATGAATAGAAATAAAATATTAATTCCAGAAATTAAGCCAAAATTAAAAAGGTTCCTACTTTTTTTTTTCCTTTTCTTTTTCAAGTAACAAAACATAGAGTACAAATTAAAACATGTAATAACCGTAACAATTAAAAAAAAAAAAACAAAAAAAAAATATTAGGGTTTCTACTTACATGATGTTTTGGATGATTGAGATTCAGGTTGAGTCGTCTTTCGACTCCAACCAAGACGCTTTGCCATGTTTCCAAAGTTGAGTGAAATAAAACACGAAACCATTTTGTAAGACAAAAAAAAAAGTTATTAGTTTGTAATTAATATGATGTTTTTGTATAAGTGATTTTATTTGTATCTTCTTGACGCTAAGTCTCTATGTATATGCATGTATTTATAGTGTTGATAATTCTCAACTTTTCATTCAGTCAAAATTTTCAGTCCTTGTATCTTACCAAGTCAACTTGCATTGTGGAAAAAAGATAATGCTACTTGTTGTGTATACACACATATTGTTCTTTTATTATTACTATTTTGGTTCACACTATTTTTATGGAACGAGTAAAAATACAATCATATATATTGTTCTATTATAGATGAAAATTCACGTATACTTATTTTTATACGAAGTTAATAGTTAAAAATTATTAAATAATTATTTTATTAAATATATTAAATTATCCAACATTAATTTATTTTTAATGTGTATTTATATTCTAATATGTATTTTATACTGGTGGCTGATTTGATGTATATGTAGCATTATTCTATACAAATATATAGCTGTTAACTCGTGTAACGTAATGATGTGTATGTGGTTAACCGCCCATATATAATACTATATGAAGTACGGATATCTTGTTGAGTTGTTGTGTCACGTGTCAGGCACATTTTGGACACGATACTTATAGACATTCATTCAATATGCGTGTCTGCTGTGTCCAACCATGTCTTAATAAAAAATAAAAAAAATTTTGGATACATTTAGATACACTTAAATAACATCACGTGTTAGCATATCCAACCTTATTCTTAACATATATTTTTAAAATAAACTTAAAAATAATATATATTATTTTTATTAAAACAAAAAATATCTTAAATATTTTATATAATTAAAATAAAATATTAAAAATAAAAAAATTATATTTTAATATTAAAATATCAATACAATTTTTTTTAAAAAAATACTTTATATTTTATATATATACGTGTCCCCGTATCTTATAAAATTTTAAAATTTATGTGTCAATGTATCCCTATCGTGTTGTGTTCCATTTCTATATAAGTGTTTATGCATTATAAATACTACCAAAATTTATTTCTCAAAAAAGTTTAAAAAACAAAGCAAACCAAAATAAATTACAGGGTAAGTTAATAAAATAAATTGTTTATTTTTTAATATTATCAAAATATAACATTTATACATTGAAGACGAAAATACATATTTTCTATTTTTATAAAAATTGTGATCGGAGTATAGTGGATTATAAACGTAATATAAATCGCGATTGGAGTGTAGCAATTTATGTTGGATTGCATGTGAGAAGAAATCGCTATACCCCTCTAGTAGTTTTTGATAGAATGCTTAAAAGGCATACATTGCAGTACTCCATCGTGATTTATGCTTGCCTATATCAATTAAAAAATTGGATGAATGATTAGGACATTGTGTATATTAATTTCAGGTTATATCAGTAATAATGTCAATTTTAGTATCTGATTATTGTACCTTGTTTGGAATTTGAATTTGTTAGTTTAGCAGGTGCTTAAGTACAATTTAGCTTGAATCTATATTTTGCACATGTTTTTGAGATTTGACACTATACTATTTAGCTTAAACGAAGATATGTTAAACTTATATTCATATAAAATAAAAATCTTTTTTATTTATCTAAAATAGAACTTAAAGAGGTATAAA
This sequence comes from Arachis ipaensis, assembly GCF_000816755.2. Lineage (NCBI taxonomy): Eukaryota > Viridiplantae > Streptophyta > Magnoliopsida > Fabales > Fabaceae > Arachis > Arachis ipaensis. The sequence continues at coordinate 13,641,640 of NC_029787.2, forward strand.
ATGAAGAATTATGTGTTGTTGTATGTAAATCATTCCCATTATCATGAGTTAATTAACTTAATATTCATTTCTTTTGGTGTACCATTCTAGATTCATTACAACATGATGTAATGAAAGTGGTATAAAAATAATATAAATTTTCATAAGTAGTATTGTATTAAACTCAACAAAAAAATATGATACAGTTAATACAAATAACACCAAAATATTATCTCTTACAATCCAGATGAATAAGCAGGTCCGGAAGTGGGTTGGTATTGGAGTGGGTCTGCTGCCAAAGTCTATGACTCACACAATGGTTACTTGTGGTTGTGTAAGCAGCTGTTTGGTTGGGAGGAGAGGGAGAATTGGCTTTGACTTTGGCGTCAGCTTGTTCCGGAAAAGCATAAGTTTTTGGCTTGGTTGTGTCTTAAGGAGGCTCTTCCTACTGCAAGTTTTCGCTTTAGAAGAGGGATGTCGTCATCGGATAGGTGTCCAAGATGTCTTTCTAGCCAGGAATCGGTTATACATTGTATTCGGGATTGTCCAAAAGCTCAGCTTGTGGTCACCAAAAAAAAATAACACCAAAATATATAACAATTTCAACTACTTGTATATGTGTACTTAATGCATCACAATAAGTCACATAGTACTAAAAGAACTTTAACTTCTCATTTTCTTTTCTTATTCCATTGTACCTTTAGAAGATGACAATAATTCTTGTCAATTTTGTTTATAATATTCCAATATAAATTTTATATTGTGAATTTCAAAAGACCAATTTAACTTGTAGTACTCAAATAAAACTCTACTTCTCAATTTTCTGTATGAATTCCGTATCATAAGAACTTAACTTTAATTTAGAAGATCGTCAGGCATGTGACTCAGATAATAGAAAAAAATTCAAATTAAATTCAACGTCAATATAAATGGAAGAAATTAGGTTCGATGAATTGTTACGAGTTTTTATATTGACAACTACATATCATATTTTAAGGGATATATAGATAAGTATAAACTCCTATAGAAATACTGCAGTTATGCCTTTAAAGCATTCTATCAGAAATTGCTAGAAGACTGTAGCGGTTTCTTCTCACAATCCACGACTACACTTCTACCACGGTTTACATCTAAATTATAATCCATCATATTCTACGGCGATTTCTATAGAAATAAAAGAATGTATTTGCATCTTTAATGGATAGATGTTGTATTCTGATAATATTAAAAGGCAAACAATTTATTTTTGTAACTTGTTCT
>NC_029787.2:13643676-13643926 GCF_000816755.2 Arachis ipaensis
GTATATTTAATAAATAACATCAAGTTATCAAATATAAAATTTGTTTTCCGAACATCATATGCAACTTTCTGATAGAAAATTGGTCTTGCAACATTAAAATTTCTTAAGGCCATACGCTATTTTTATAAAAAAAATTGCTCATTTATCGCTATTTTTTAAGGATGTAATAATTTTTTTCCTATAAGCATTGCCCTCAATTTATTTCCATTTTTGTCATTGTTCAATCCTTATTGATTTTAATATGATGCGT
>NC_029787.2:13643997-13647884 GCF_000816755.2 Arachis ipaensis
TTTTGGTTAATATTTTTAATTATTAGTCTAATTTTTTAATTTAATAAATTAATAATATACTTTTTAACTCATTTTTAATAATACAATGTTACATGCATTAGTATTTAGATTACATCTCTTTCATAAAAGTCAAGAAATACTTTTTCCAAAACCATAAGCTCAGCGCCTAGATCCACCGGTTAGGTAAATACATCCTATATACAAAGATAGTTAAACAGAATAAAATGATTAGATAAACAAAATTTGTATTTCTATATTGTGTGTTCTGAAAATGGACATGGAATTTTATGTTAAAATAAATTAGGATTCTTTCAGTGCGGCATAATCGTAATTTGCATGTATGTATAATTCCAACTATTATGCATAGTCAATTAACACAGTCCATAGTCAATTACAACATGTACAAATATTACTTACAGAATAAACTATTATTTTTATCTATAAAAAATTAAAATAGAAATTAGTTTACTTATTTATCATAGATATGAAGTTGATTTTATTTATTTATTAATATATTTGTCAACGTTTTGAACTCATATATAATATGTATAATAATTCGACTTCAATCAGTGTAACAAGTTATAGTTATTAGTTAGTTCGTTCCCACCACATATAATTACTATGTATGCTTAGGGAGATAAATTAATTTAATTCAGTTCCCATCCATATTCAAGTCAAATATCCAAAGTCTAAAACAATTTGCTCAAATGGCTAGAGTTGATGGATTTAACTGAGCAAAGTTTCAATTAAACTTAGCAGCAAATGCTAATAATATTAATAACTACTTAACTAGTAAGCACATACATAGAACTCTATTTTTATTAATCACATTAGTTTCTGATGAACAATGTCTAACAACAAATGCTACCATTTATTGTGCCATAAAATTCAATCTGCATTGATGGTCATGATTATTGTTCTTCTTGTTCTTGATCTTGCTCTATGTGATGTCACTTCAGGGGTAGCATCAGAATCTGAGGCCTTACTCAAATGGAAACAAAGCCTACCTCCACAACCAATTCTTGATTCATGGGTTATGAATCAAACTAGTCCATGTTCATGGAGAGGGATCACCTGTGATCTTCAAGGGAGTGTGACTACCATAAACTTAGCCTACACTGAACTTTCAGGTACTCTTCACAACCTAAACTTCTCTTCTTTCCCAAACCTTTTGATTCTTGATCTCAAAACAAATAACCTGACAGGAACTATACCACAAAACATTGGTGTCCTTTCAAAACTTCAATTCCTTGATCTTTCTACCAACTACCTCAATGGAACTTTACCTCTTTCTATTGCAAATTTGACTCAAGTTCATGAACTTGACTTGTCAAGAAATGACATAACAGGAATCTTAGACCCTCTTTTGTTTCCTGATTCAAGTGATGATCCAAAAAGAGGCTTAATTAGTATTAGGAAACTTCTATTCCAAGATACCCACTTAAGTGGAACACTTCCTAATGAAATTGGTAACATTAAAAACTTGACTGTTCTAGCTCTTGATGCTAACAATTTCTATGGACCTATTCCACCTTCTTTAGGAAATTGCACACATTTAAGTGTTCTTAGACTTAATGAGAATCAATTCTCAGGTACAATACCTCCTAGTATTGGCAAGTTAACTAACTTAACCGATGTGAGGTTTTTCGCAAATTACTTGAATGGCACGGTTCCTAGAGAACTCGGGAACTTGTCTTCTTTGGTTGTCCTGCATCTTGCTGAGAACAATTTCATTGGTGAGTTGCCACCTCAAGTGTGCAAAGCTGGAAAGCTTGTGAATTTCAGTGCTTCTTCTAACCGTTTCACCGGTCCAATTCCGGTTAGCCTTAGAAACTGTCCAAGCTTATACAGAGTTAGAATTGAATACAACATGCTTACAGGGTATGCTGATGAGGATTTTGGAGTGTATCCTAATCTAACATACATTGATTTCAGCTACAACAGGATTCAGGGTGAGATCTCTTCGAATTGGGCCGGCTGCGAAAACTTGCAGGTACTTAGAATGGCTGGGAATTCCATAAGTGGTAACATTCCGGCCGAGATTTTTCGGCTGAGCCAACTAGCAGAGCTTGATGTATCTTCCAACCAACTTTCTGGAGAGATTCCTCTAGAGATTGGTGGTCCAACAACCTTGTATGAACTGAATTTCAGTGGCAATAGACTTTCTGGTGTGATACCGGCCAAAATTGGAAACCTTTCGAGTTTGCAGTCTTTGGACCTGTCAATAAACATGTTCCTGGGACCAATCCCAAATACAATTGGTAACTTGAACAACTTGATGAAACTGAATTTGAGCAACAATAACTTGAATGGCACAATCCCATACCAAATCGGAAATCTTGCAAGCTTGCAAGATTTCTTGGACTTGAGTTTCAATTCACTTTTAGGGGAAATACCTGATGATCTTGGCAAGCTTGCGAATTTAATAATCTTGAATCTCTCTCATAACAATCTTTCAGGTTCTATTCCTGAATCCATTAGCAAAATGTTGAGTTTGTCATTCATCAACTTTTCCTACAATCATTTGAAAGGTCCTGTGCCGAATGCGCGCATATTCAACTCTTCTAGCACTTCAGATTTGAGCAACAATGAAGACTTATGTGGGTATATCAAAGGTTTGCGACCTTGTGAGGTCTCGATCGATGTGCCTTCAAGCGCAAGTAACAAACACAAGCTTAAGGTTCTTGTCCCACTTCTTGCTTCTTTAGGAGGCGCTTTGTTTCTTTGGTTGGTCTGTTTCGCGATTTTCTTCGTCATCAACAAGCAAAATTTAGGATCAACAAGACGAAATTCGTGGAACAAGAGGCCTAATCCGTTCTCAATTTGGTGCTTCAATGGCAGAATTGTGTATGAAGACATAATGGAAGCTACCAAGAATTTCGACAGCGAATACTGCATAGGAGAAGGAGCATTAGGAAAAGTTTACAAAGCAACTCTGAAAGGAGGTCAAGTATTTGCTGTGAAAAAATTGAAATGTGATGAAGAAAACTTAGACATTGAAAGCATAAAGACATTCAAGAGTGAGGTAGCAGCCATGAATGAAATTCGCCACCGGAACATTGTAAAGCTCTATGGATTTTGCTCTAAAGGATTACACAGATTCTTGATCTATGAGTACATGGATAGAGGAAGCTTGGCAGACATGCTTGAGAATGATGAGAGAGCATTAGAGCTAGAGTGGGCTAAGAGAGTTGACATTGTTAAAGGCGTGGCCAGAGCTTTGTCTTACATGCATCATGATTGTAATCCTCCATTGATTCACAGAGACATTTCAAGCAAGAATGTTTTATTGTCATCTGATCTTAGAGCTCATGTCTCGGATTTCGGCACAGCCAGATTTTTGAAGCCTGATTCGCTAATTTGGACCCCGTTTGCAGGCTCATATGGATATGCTGCTCCAGGTTAGGTTCACATGCATTCATTTTAATTCTTCTTAAAACTTTTGATATTATGTTATAAAACTATCTACAGTAAGGAAAAATATAGGGAGACAATAAAAATACTAAACAATGTGAACAATAAATATATCGGATGTTCAATTCACTAGGTGTGCGGATGATTATTCTAATATTAAGATTTAGGTGGATAATTTAGGGGTATAGTATATTTTTACTTTATTGGACCAATTTTAGAATCCATTATTTACCTTATTCACAAAAATCATTGTCTACCTAATAAAGTCATTAGAGTAATGTTTCAATATGGAATCTTCAAAGAATTTTTATACCAACATTTTAGTTTCAATAAATTTTAATCACCAAATTGGTTCTAAAACTTTTATTTGATTAGATAAATAATTCTGACGTTAGATTATTTGAGGGGTGGATCCTCTTAATTTTCTTCTTCAATTATTTGATAAAGTGTGATTTTTCACCTTATATTATTTA
>NC_029787.2:13648034-13649650 GCF_000816755.2 Arachis ipaensis
TTTCTTATTTTATATTTTTTAAATAAAACTCAAAAAAATATATAAAAAAATATTAAATAATAAAAAATCATACTTTATCAAACAATTAAAAAAAAATTTAAAATGATCTAATCTATTCTTAGTTGTTTTTCTATACGAAGTTAACGACCTGAAAATTTTAAAACTTTTCAAAAATTATGTCTTCGTTAAATAACAATATAGTTTAATTAATTTGTTTAACTTTTTGTCAAAATTTGACGTGATGATTGATTTGTTTATCAAAAAAAAAGTTAGGAACTGATTTGTTGATTAAACTTTGTGGAGGATTACTTTACATACTTTTTGTTTTGTTTGGGTGATTTAAATTAAATCATAAAAAAAATTGATTAATTTTAATTTAAATAATTATATTTTTTTATTCTAATCTAATAAATTGGTATGAAAGCTATAGTTATAAACCACGACAAAAGAGTTAATAGTCAATTTCGTCGATTTCCATTTTCGTTCCCGAAAATCAAAATTAATTAAAAACGTCCTCGAAAGATACTTTAGTTGATCACGTTTGTCCTTCCGTCATCTTGGTAGGTGATATGGCAAACGGCCGCTTACCAAGATGACGGAAGGACGAACGTGATCAATTAAGGTATCTTTCGAGGACGTTTTTTATTAATTTTGACTTTCTTGGAGACAAAAATATAGATCGAGGACACTTTCAAAGATGAAATTGACTATTAACTCCACGACAAAATCTATAAAAGCATTGGTTTATACATTTTTTTTAGTCTCAACTTTAGTAATAATTAAATGGATTTAGCTAATTTTTGTTTTAACCGCACAAGTTAAGGTTGCTAGTAATAGAAAGTTTTAAATAATTTACTTTAATAAATACACAACAAATGTATTGAAAATTTAAATTTTACATCATTTTCTATAAAAACTTTTTTAATTGATAACTTTAGCCCGCATGTTAGATAAATCCTAATTAAATATACGACTAAAAAATTATTTGAAACTGATGTGAGTATTACTCAACTATTTATCTAAAAAATTTAAATCGTTAATTAGAAGCAGTTGAATCTCATTTGAAATATATTGATAACAGCAAAGATTTTAGAAATATTCTATGTTAGATCATAGTACAACTATGTGTCTTCTTTCAGTTATTTGCAATTGGCTAATATATATTCATTCTTTTGGTGTAAACTATTATTACAGAACTTGCTTACACAATGGCAGTGACAGAGAAATGTGATGTGTTTAGTTTTGGGGTTTTGACTTTGGAGATTCTAAGTGGAAGGCACCCTGGTGATCTTGTTTCTTATATACAGACTACAACTAACCAAAGTATAAACTTCAAAGATATTTTGGACCCAAGACTCTTACCTCCTAATCATGATAAACATGTTCTTAAGGAATTAGCATTAATTGCTGATCTTAGTCTTTCTTGTTTACAAACAAATCCTCAATCCAGACCAACAATGAGAACTGTGGCTCAGTTGCTTGAAGTGGACACTGCTCATAATTCATGATTTATCAGCATTATATTTTTCTTTTGGTCATGTATGTTCTCATTATTGTATATGCTTGCAAAGTTTATGTTAGTAATTGTTGTTCTTGGTTAATTACTATTAATTTGC
>NC_029787.2:13649807-13650459 GCF_000816755.2 Arachis ipaensis
CATCATTCTTGATTTATTAAGCACCAATTAAAGTAGATGTCACCTAAGTTTATACATAGTATAAAATATAACATTGAGATTAAATATATATAGTATAAACAAAAATTTATAGCACTGCTTTTACTTTATATATGTATGCAAAACCAAACTGTAAAACATGCTAGTAATAAGTAGTAACTAAACTTTCAAATAAAATAAAATAAAAAACTTATATGGCCTTGTTTCATCAGTTGTTTGGGAGAAAAAAAATATTATAATAAAGTATTTTTAGTTTTTTACATTAACATTGCTTTGTTAATATCTTTGACCCTTTCAAAGAACCTGATAAAATATAATAATGGATAAATTATTATTTTTGTCTCAAATATTTGAGATAAATATTAACATTGTTTTTATTTATAGTTTAGTATAGCAACAAATGTCTAGATCCAAAAGTACAAAACTGATTACCAAGTCCAATCTTTATCTAAGTATAAAGAATGCCAATATTATTAGAAGAAGACAGAAAGATGATGAAAAGCAAGAAAAAAGATAGTTGTGGAATCATACCTGATACTAGTTAGGTTTGGTAGAGCTTTTATATTTTAGAAGTCATTTATAAAAGTTAATTTTTAAAAATAGTTTTTTTAATATTATAGTTTTTATATTTCAT
>NC_029787.2:13650569-13654583 GCF_000816755.2 Arachis ipaensis
TATATTTTAAAAATTGCAAATACAAGCATATAATTTTTTTAATTTATCAAACACAAAATAAAGAACTGGTACTTTTTGAAAAGCACCGCCACTTTTTTAAAAAATTTTACCATACATTTTCCATATGATTGTTTGAGCTTGGAAAAAGAATTATTATGATTTCAAGACACTAATTAAAGACAGCTATCAAATCCAATCGTTTTTTACCTTATAATAAGCATGTATAATCATATATGCGTATATTGTACTGTTGTAATATTTGCATCATTTGGCCATAAAAAAAATATACTATCGTTCATGAAAATTTTCTTATTATAAGAGTTCAATGAAATCATATGCAGCTAATTATATCCTGACTAACATTTTCATTTTTGATAATAAAATGTTGTAAAAATCAGGCTGGGCACTAAAAAGAAAAAGTTGTCCCAGTTGAAGATGTCAAAGTCTTCTATGAAAATTAAAAGCTGAATTAATTAGTACGGCATAAAATTTTATCTATAATTGCAATTTTTTAATAGGAAAAAATAAAAGGGTTATAGTGGATGCTATTTTTCTTAGCTTGTAATAAGAATATACAGGGTGCTTGACTTCAGCGTATGCTATTTTTCTTGTAAATTTCTTACAAATAATTGTTTGAAAAAAATAAAAACTTATTTTACAGTTTGATCGTGAAGCAAGGAACTTGACCATTTCAACTTCTACGAATTTTGGTACTAAGTTTCATATCTATCAACATCCCAATTCCTATGTACTTAATAATGAATTATGGTGGTTTGATTTTATTGGAGGCTATAATAGAAGAACTGGATGAAAGAGAAGATTTATTTTAAAATTAAAAGTAGAATATATTTTAAACTTAGAAGTAAAATTTAAATTTATTTTAAATATTGAAAACAAATTTAAATTAAATTAAATTTTAGAAATTAATTTTTTATTAATTTTAATGTACATTTAATATAGATGAAGGTAGAGCAAACCTTTATTTCCTTGCCAGCTAGCTACTAACATTAATTAATGTAGAAGAGCATCTAATTATAATTAACCAATTTTCTCAGATTCATTGTCTTGTTAGTTTACGCGGAAGCATGTAATAAATTACACCAAAATATATTGAAATGAAAATGTTTGGTAGCTAAAATAAATTAAACAAAAATAGTTAGAATTTATTTTATTTAATATTTATTAATTATTGTAATAATTAATAAATATTAAATAAAATAAATTCTAGTTTTTTTTTTCCTAACATTATCGATATTAAAGAATAACAAGCTAAGGTAGTGAAGTCAATTACACAGCCAAACTTGGAGTAAATAAATTAAAAATGCTTGAAAGGCAAGAAAGGAAACACCAATACCAATTTGGAATTATAAATAAAGAATGGGGTTAGTACATTATTGCACTAATAATAATGGCTACTTCATTCTAAGAGTTGCTCGCTTATTTGGGCATTAATCTTTCTTGGTATACTATGTTTCTCCGTCAAGGCATCAATAGAAGAATCGAATAGTAACAACCACCTTGATGGTGGTGTTTATGATGAACTTAAATATTTAATTATGCAAGTAAGTGATACATTATCCATTTAATTTGTTTAATTTTTCTGCATGCATTGAAGGATGTACATACAATTTCTATTTTTCTTTTTCTTTTTTCTTTTTTTAAATAGTTGTATAATGAGATCAAACTATATAAGTGATTATTCTAATCTTTTTTTTTTGCAGCATCATATGAGAATTGGAAAGGTATGAGTAGGAGACTCCTACAGAAACGACCACCATGCAATAGAGGGAGATATGCTTATGATATGAATCAAGCTCGCAAGAGTCAACCTTATTATGATGAAAAAGTATAAGATACCAACATATTATTTACCAACTTATTATAAATAATAATTAATTATTATATTTTAGACACATATATAAAGAGACACATCTAGAAAATATATCTATAAAAATATTTTTATTAAACACAGTCATAAAAAAGATAGACACATCCATAAAGACATTTCTATTAAATACAGTTATAAATAAGAGTTGATAAAAGTTGACAAAAATGATGTTGATAACGTAGCGGAATTGTATTATGTGCCACAATTATCTATGAATCATAGTAATCAAGTTTAGATCAACGCAATAATAAAGGATTGTTAAGATCCATCGCGTTGTTAATTTATTACTGGTTTGGTTTATGTAATTTGTATTGATTAAGTGATAAATTAAATACTAGTTGATGATTTAGGGTTTTATTATCTATGAATGGAATACCAAAGTTAATTTTATTCATGTGTAAATTTGCATAGAAGGAAATAGGAATCAAATAGTTAATTTTATTAAACACAAAATACATAATCTTTTCCTAATTACAATTACAAATACATAATCTTACAAAGCAACTATGAAAGGAGGTCAAGTATTTGCTGTGAAAAAATTGAAATGTGATGAAGAAGAAAACTTAGACACTGAAAGCATGAAGACATTCAAGAATGAGGTAGCAGCCATGAATGAAATTCGCCACCGGAACATTGTAAAGCTCTGCGGATTTTGCCCTGAAGGATTACACAAATTCTTGGCCTGTTGGGCCATTCCCTGTTATTTGTGATGCAGACTTCTTCTATTGGCCCATAACCAATGCAACTACAGCATAACACATTTTTTTCTGACCACAACAAAAAAGAAATGATATGTTCTTTGGCAACTTAACCTAGACAAAATATATGACCAAAAACGCCCAAAACCAAAACAGTACAAGACCTTAGTCTAATGATTATAATCTTTGCTTTTCAATAAGTACACTCAGAGCATTTACCGAAAAAAAAATTACACTATGAGTAGATGGGAATCTTTAATATTGGTTATGTGAGTGTGTAGTGTGAATAAATATTATGATATTATAACCAAGTTGAATTGGTCTAGTAATTAGTTTACTAGTCCGTTTAAGCAAATCTCGAAAGTTCGAATTTCGTTTTGTGCATGCAGCAATCTATTGGCTACCAACAAACTCTTAAATAGAATTTCGATCTGCAATAGATTAGTTCTTAACCTCACGAATTGGGAGATACCGTAATATATACATATTGTAAACCGTCTAACTCACCTTAAAAAAAAAAAGAGAAACAAGTACTACAAGTACCACAAATAATACATTCACATTAATAATTAATCACATTTGAAGCTAGATGATTGTTAGTCTAATATTTCTGTTCTACTAGTAGAGTTGCCAATTATAAAAAAGACATGCACCAAAGTTCTAATCTTAAATAACTCAAATCCCATAATCATGTTGCTAGAAAAAAGGATCACATAGATAATGATTCATGTGGTTAATTAAGATGTTTTGAAAAACATCTAATTTAATACAGTTCTTCTAATTTAAGATATTACAGTAATAAATAAATGGTTAGCAACTCAAGCATCCAATTTGAACTACTTCTAAGTTAACAGCTATACAATGTCTCACAAACAAAATAATTACAAATTTTCTAACTCATAACGACCAACAAATTAAAATTAATCGGTTTAATATTGCACGTATATAGAAAAGGAAAGTATGAGGAGTCAATGGAATATTTATATAATGTGTACAATGGAAGTTTAGAGAGTATTAGAGATATAATTATTAGTGTTATCTTTTTTCATCAGTTTAAGCTTTTGGGAAGATGTTTATTATTGCTAGTACTCGGATGGTTATTCTAGATAGTATGAGAGATGTTCATTTTGTAACTCAATAGCCCATTATACACATTGTACAAATAGTCCATTGTCTCCCTAGCGGGATCCATATAGAAATGCTACATAAACAATTGGTTTTGATAATTATATGCTATAACTACACCACACTATATGAGATTCATAATAGACATAAATTTTATTTTTGTTATACTACAAAAAAAAATACTAAATACCGTTCGATTTATTGGAGGATTTATTAAAAAAATTTGTCGGTAATATGTTTACTGTCAGAATAAATCCGACAATATAAACCTCATCGGTAATTGTTTATTGGCAAATTTTTTCG
>NC_029787.2:13654753-13657683 GCF_000816755.2 Arachis ipaensis
TCCGACGGTAAATTTAAATTTTAAATTTAAAAAAATGTTTAAAAATTAATATATAATTTTAAATATTTAAATTCAATAAAAAAATACAATACTAATTAACTCAGATAATAACAAACTTAGAAAATTGACAACAATAAACAATAAGTCAATAAAATATTTAATAGCCTCAATAATAAATCAGACAATTAACAACAATCAAGTAATTAATTCAAAAAAATTTAGAGGGTATATATTAACATTTAACCATCAAGTAATAAGAATAATATAACTACTAAGCCTTATTCCATTAAAAGAGATCAATTATATAGATCAAATGCCATCATAATATCTTATCATAAATCATATCTAAAGTTAATACTAAAATCTCAAACTACAAAGACAATACTAATAACTAAGTTGAATATTTTAAGAAATAAATAAGGACTATAAATTAGATAGATAAATTAAAAGTTGTTATTAATTTGAGCACTAATGTTACACTGATTGCGCTGTCGTATGCGGATGTAAAATGATATGATGGTTGACTCAAGGTAATGTCGCTTAAGAAGTTATTTTCGTTTATATCTTTGTACTGATGGTTTTTATTTTTGTCCATCTTATCAAATTCCATACAGAAATTATTAGAACTTAATTATTGATCATTTGAATTCATTAACATAAATTTTGTGGCGTGATTTGGTCAAAAAAATCAATTACCAAAAGTTTCGCTAGCTCAATGACCTTAGCTTGCACAGTTGGCAGAACTTTCAAGTTGAATTTTTTGAAAAGACATAATTTTTGGATACTTTTTTCAATTTCACCAAGTTTATCACATATAATCTTAAATATACATAAATAACAACTGCATCAACAAATATATCATTTTTTTAGAACTTAGAAGTAAGAAAAAAATAAGGAACTCCACTAAGTGCTAATTAAGATAAGATTTCATATAACAATACTTAAAGTTGGGAGTTTATCTCAGAAAGATAGTTTATATTTTATTTTTTTTCTAAATTTTTCACAATAAAAATCATAATAATAAACACAAAATCATCAAAACAAAATTTAAAATCAGAATTATAAACAAATTTCAAACACATAATTATCAAAATAGAATTAAAAAATTTCTAAATCAAAACAAAATTAAAAAAATCATACATCTAAATTAATACATAAACTAAATCTGAAAAAAATAATACGAAGAAGGAGAAGGACAATATACCTAAAAAAAAGAAGGAGACAATTCCGACAAAGTGGTGGCAGCACAGACAGCAAAGTGGTGGCGGCGATGACTAATCGGCAGGATTATATTATTAGGATTTTTAAATAAATTAAAAAAATAATAGGAAGAAGGAGGAGATACCTGGAGAGAGGTAGGAGGCAGCTCCGACGATACAAGGAGTAACAGCGACAACGGTAAAGCGGTGGTGCGCGACAACAATGGCGGCGACAACAGTGGCGGGAGGGGGGGGCCGACGCTAGTGGAGGGACTGCCGGAGGTGGTTTGGGGGGGGGAGGGAAGAGAGAGAGGGAGAGTAGTTCAAAAATGAGGGGGAGAAGGTTCGCGGTCTGAAGTTAGGGTAAGATTACTGTCGTACTTACCGCCGGATAAATCCAACGGTAATGCTTTGCGAATGGCCAAAACACAGCATTGCACTAATTCGAATTACTTACGGATTTATCCGCCAATAAATTCGACGGTAATGACCGCGCCATTGTTTTTTTCTCTCCAATTATTACCGGCGAATTTATCGTCAAAAAACTGAATTCAACGGTAACTTTGTATCCGATAAATTTATTGCTAATTCTACCAGTAAATTCACCAATAAATTTGCTGTTAATGTTTATGTCTGACACTAAATTAGACGATAAATTCGACGATATTCAACGTTTTTCTTATAGTATTAATTGTCATATATAGTTGTAAAAGCTAATTGTTTATATTGTATTTTTATTTTGACAAAAAGTGATGCCTATCTCATTTTGAACTGCCAGTAAGGTTAATTTCTTCAAATTTTAAATTTCCTAGAATCAAATAAATAAATAAAATAGGAGACTAACGAATCGAATCATACACAAACGAAATAGATTAAGAGATAAATATTAGATCAATCAAAAGAGAACAACAAAATAAAGAACCGAATAAATAAACAAGATGTGTTCAAGTCGAAGATGATACTCAATATCAATTGGTGATTTATATTATCAAAGCAAATACCAATAACAATGCTCTGAAGATTTTACCAATGGATATGTCAAGCAAGATAAGGCATACCCTAATTAAGAAGGGAAAATATCTACTTCACATGGCATGAAATCTTGGAAGTGCCATGCTATATTAATTGCGACGGTGCACACCGTCACAAGTACATTTATAACGTACAACTATTTAAATATCAATTTCCTTTAAGTTACTTACTATAGAGTTTATTATTGCAATTTGTATATTTCAAAATTTTAAGCCAAACCCATATTAAAATTTAGCTTTCCCCTTAGTTTTTGTAAAACTAAAGCTACTTAGATTTTAGATTTCCAATCCACATATATTGCTGGATTGGATTGTATGATCATCAGAACCCAAATAATAACATAGAACCTTCTATATTAAAAATTAAAATGAATTAAACTCTATAAAAACTAAATTAAATTAAACTAATTAAGCTAGCTATAAACGAATTAAATAATGTGCTTATTCTCTTAGCTAGGAAGGTGACACTTGGCGTAGAGTTTTGAGTCATCGTAACAGCTCATACACCACAGCTCATCATGGCCGTCCATAAAAATTGTTTTTGCCACACCAGTCGACCAATGTGGAAGAAGAGTCTGTTACATAATTTTAAAGCATATTTAATTTGCATTTCAGGAATATTTATAATTATTTGCATTTATTTATAATATTTAAAATTTATTAAATACTTTTTCTTCTTTTTTATGTTGCTTTTATTTTG
>NC_029787.2:13658397-13658791 GCF_000816755.2 Arachis ipaensis
AACGTTAAATTTTAGTTTATATTTTCTCTCTTCACTAATTAAAGATTGTTTAGTAATTAATGTTATCTTAAAATTATTTTAATTTTGTTAAGAATGACGTATTCAATTAAAATGAGAAATAAAAAATATTCACGCAAGTATATAGTTCATTTAATTTGAATTTATAATTAATACTGAGTGAAAAGTCCATGGGATTGACTCAGATAAGTCATTATTTAAAAGGTTGACTAAGGATAAGCATAGAGGTTTGAAAGTAAACCTGAGATTCATCAAACAACAAAATCTTTGGTCTCACATGACGTATGATTTTATTATAATCCTAAAACCTATTGTGGCGGTTTAACGTAATTGTTATTCAATTTCTTCGGCTAACAATAACACGTATACAGCTGAA
>NC_029787.2:13658798-13673780 GCF_000816755.2 Arachis ipaensis
TTTTCTTAACAATACAATCTAAATATCTCTTTATATATATCAGTAAACAATTATTTAAAAATTTATTTCGTATACAATTAGAAGTCAACTCTTATGATATTCATAGTTAAAATTTTTTTTCAATTAATGCAGTGTTACAGAAAAATTAAAGCTAATATAAAAAAAGATAAATAATACTCTTTCGAATCGATTTAAAAAAAAAACAAAAATTTTATTTAAAATGAGAATTGATCATTCTAATAGACATCTAATATGAAATTCTTAAATTGACTATTAAGTATCGAAAATTGAGTAAAAAATTATTGTGGGATCAAATTCAATAATTTAATAGAGACAAATAAATATTATTATCATATACTACTCAAAAAAATTTCAAATTGTAGTGGGGGTACTTGTTCCCATACTAATACATGTACATCCGTCCCTGTACACAAAGACATCTAGGGGTGACAATGGATAGAGTATGATAGAATTTGGATCTATTCCTAACTCTACCTACGAGATGAATTTTTTTATTAAAACTCAATTCTGTCCAACACGCGAGTTGAGAACAATCCAACTCTAATCCTACCCGCCATCAATTCGTGGGTATCTGATCTTACTCGCGAATTTTAACAAATATGTAATATTATTATATAATCTCTTGAGTAGAAAAATTAAAAAATTCAATATAAACAACACAATCATCCCACAAACAACATAACCATCAAATATTCAATTCTATATAAAAGTCTTTGCTTATAACACACACAAATAAAATTATCATAAGTCTATGAGCATTTCATTTGTTGTAACAACACCATCACTAGTCTATGACTTCACATACAACATCATCATCATTCACTACTACATAATTAACTTTTACTAACATTTAAAAAATGTTACTAAATCATATTAAAATGTTATCTATGTATATTAGTAACATTTTAACAAATGTTAAATATACCCTATGTTACTAAAGAGTTTTACTAACATTTTTTTAAGGATCTAATAACATTTAATAAAAATGTTACAAAAGATATTCGATAGTAATATTATAAAAAATGTTACAAAAAAATGTTACAATATTTTTTGTAACACTTAAAAAAATGTTACCATAAATATTTTCTGTAACACTTAGAAAAATGTTACAATAGATATTTTTTGTAACACTTAAAAAATATTACAATAAATATTTTATGTAACACTTAAAAAATATCACAATAAGTCTTTTTAATAACACTTTAAAAAATATTACAATAAATATTCTATAGCAATACTCTAATAAATGTTACAAAAGATTTTCTTTACTAACAACAAAAAAAATTACAATAGATCTTTAGTAACATTTTAAATGCACAAAATATTGAATTAAAATCTTTTTCTTCAATTACATATTCTACACCCACTTTACAAATTAAATTCAAGATATTTAAACATTAAAATTGGTCCAATAAGTCAATTTTTCTATTTCTTCAATATGCTTACATGATTAAATACACAATATACTACACATAACACATGCTAAAACCTAGCTGTCTAAGCACTCAATTAATATAACTCATCAGAAAAGTAAGCCATTACATAGAAATAGTGTCTGTGCTTCATTGTGACTGCTTTATAGACAAACTTAGGACAATACTTCAACCACCCCAAGAATTTGGATCTCAGCTTCACCAAGCAACTATCCTTCACCAGAAAACCCTGGTATTGACTGGTGAAGTAACTGAGTGGAATCAATCTTGATCCACCACGTTCATGGTTTGAGGAACTAAACCAGTAATTAGTTGCAAGTAGAAAAAAGGAGAACTTAGGTTATTGGATTGAATTAAATGTTTTAGTAGCGTCAAATATTAATTGAACTATCAATTTGTGTTCCTGGCATCAGGAAAATTTCATGTTTTAAAGGTGAACTAAACTCTACCTTTTCCAAAGTGATACTTGACTTATTTTTGGTCAAGTATGCGTAATGTTATCTGTACATATATTTTTGAAACAGCATTATGACTAAAGTAAGTAAATTCAAAGCAAAATTTCAGATACACTTTGGAAGCATATATTAAAAACAAAGCAGGGTGATTGTTGTAACACTCAGTTTCCAGCATTGAATGTTTTAGAGTCATAGCATTCTAAGTCCAATTTTGAGGAGTTGTTAATCTCCCAGACATATTGTAACACCCTACCACACAAAGCTTTACGCTTAAGTCGTAAAACAAAGGTGATGTGGTATTACGACCTCTAAAATAAAATAAGTACATATAATAGCAGAAGAGTTATAATATGCTAGGAGCCTTGAAGGATAGGGAAAATAAAAATCGCGAGATAAAAGCGCAACGCTCAAGGAACGAGTTAACTTGCATGCTAAGAAAACTGTAACTGTCAAACATAAGATAACAGAAGTAGGAATAGAGTGCCAAAGATACAAAATATCAAGCTCCTAACTCAGCCTGCGAAGTCAAGACTGGCCGGAGAATATTTACACATATATATACATACATATCCAAAACCCAAAAGTACATATACACAATCCTGCCTCTCCATAAACCTCTAAGAGGATCAAAAAGAATAAGTCATGCGGAGAGAAAACTAAGTACAAATATATACATCATAGCATAACAAAATATCCCAGTAACCACTCCGCTTCAAGAGTCCAGACGCCTAACGAGATGCCTCTCGACCTGCATCTGAAAATTAACAACATAGTATGGAATAAGAACCGGAGGTTCTCAGTATGGTAAAGGTGCCACACACATAATATATAAGGTCCTGGGAATGCCAGAGGCAATCCTAAAACGCCGACACTCAGATTATAGAGCTTAAAGTATTAAACAGAAGCAATAAAAGGTGGTTTCCTAAAAATATTTAATCCTAACTTAACTTAACCTTAAATCTAAGTCCTATACTGCCATTCCTCCATACCTCCAACTCCATTTTCACATTCCGGAGTCCAGATAAAAGGTTTATCCTTCCTAGTCAACTTAGTTAAAGGTAAGGCAAGCTGTGAAAATCCTTTAATGAATCTGCGATAATACCCCGCCAAACCTAAGAAACTCCTGATCTCTGTCACTGAAGTTGGTTGCTCCCAATTCATCACTGCTTCCACCTTAGCAGGATCCACAGCTATCCCCTGCTTACTCACCACGTGGCCGAGAAACTTCACTTCACTCTTCCAGAACTCACATTTAGATAGCTTAGCATATAACTTCCTGTTTCTCAGAATTTGCAGCACAGTTCGCAAGTGATCAGTATGCTCCTCTTCAGTCTTAGAATAAACAAGAATGTCATCAATGAAGACAATAACAAACTTGTCCAGATACGGTCGAAAAATCCTGTTCATATAATCCATAAATACTGCCGGGGCATTAGTTAACCCGAAAGACATCACTGTATAGGTGTATGTTTAATGTAACACCCTACCACACAAAGCTTTACGCTTAAGTCGTAAAACAAAGGTGATGTGGTATTACGACCTCTAAAATAAACAATAACATTCAACCATAATTCTCTCCAAATTAACATAACAACATTCACCATCCAAAATTAGGGTAGAAATGTGAATGCTATATTAAATTAGGGTAGAGCTCATCGAAACGAGAATTTTGACACTAATTTCGAAGAAAACGGTCCAAAATTGGACCGAAAGGACCAAACCGGTTGAACCGAATCCGAACCGGGCTATCGGTCCAACCGGACCAGCCCATTAAAAAGAGCCACGGGCTCTTTTTCCCTCATTTCCTCAAGGACGCAGCTGAGCTCCAGGGAGAGGAAAGGAACACCGAACCTTTACGACAAAGTTCCAAATCCCGTAATTCCTCCGTTCGAGCTCCAATCGTCGCACCGTTTGCGGCCACGCGTTCACCGCGTCGAGCTCTACATTTCTACCGGAACAATTTCATAGGTAACTTGCTATTTCACTCTCAGCCTCTCATTTCCCCCAATTTTCGAATTTTAAGTGGGAATATTGAATTTCTTTGATTTATGATGTTTTAGGATCCAATTAGCTTGAGAGAAACGTTCACTCTTGCTTATGTGAAGCTTGGGTAAGGTGATGATACGATAATTTTATTTTAATTTCATTAAATTTGAGCTTTTATCCCAGTAACCACTCCGCTTCAAGAGTCCAGACGCCTAACGAGATGCCTCTCGACCTGCATCTGAAAATTAACAACATAGTATGGAATGAGAACCGGAGGTTCTCAGTATGGTAAAGGTGCCACACACATAATATATAAGTGTGACCGGGCACTACATAAATTCCCGGGAATGTTACCCCCATTGAGCAATATTGATTATTTGAGAAAAATCTATGCATATTTGTAGGTCAACACATATCAGAAAATTAAGTCATGCCAAAATTAAGTCATAAATATCTGAGTTAAAAACTATAAGCATGTAACACCTTGAGACCAAGAGAATACAAATTTAAAGCTGATAGCTCTAGTCCTGATAAACTCCATGCTAGTGAAAACACATGCAAGTAACAAACCACATCAGAACAAGCAACATGGTCATGCACTAAATGATTAGAAAGTAATGAACACAGAGAAGACTATTCATCCTGATACTTAATATTGTTAGCTTAGAGTTTAAGAATTCCATATTATTTGACTAATCTCTGACTTTAAAGAGGAGTCAGGAGTGCATAGGAAAATATTGTAACTTTTCAATCATGTGCACATTTTATCGAATACATGGTGGGCAGCAAGAAATTTACATCATATTGGGGAAAGAAAATCCACCCATTTTCCAAAATCAAAACTTCTGCAATTGCTTCAAAGTCTGAGGACAAGAAAGAGTGGTTTTCACAGGAAAAAATATTGGGAAAATGGAAATTATTCTTGGGTAGGCATTGTATTGGTTAGATAAATAGATGGTATTCAAGGAAGTTGAGTAAGAAAAATAAAAACTAAGAAGGGAAATTAACTCACTGTTAGAAAAGGAGTGAAATAGTGTAGAAGAAACTAACGGAATTCCCATGTTTATGTAAATAGGAGGCACCTGCAACTCTCCACCTCAGAGCATGAAAATGATAACAGAATGCTGTCCCAATTGTTGATTCCTGTCAACATCATAAATAAAAGAAATTCCTCATATCCATAAATATTTATTTTGGAATCACCATCCAATAAAAGTTTGATAACTTGGCACAGTACTTCCTTTTCAAAAGATTATTTTGTTTCAAGAGATTTATACTCAGTACACAGAGCCAATAAAAAGGAAAAATTTCACATGCAAACCAACCAGAATATAGAAAATCGATATCGCTGTGATAGATAATAATTAATAACCTGAAATTTATGGAATTGAGAATCAGCTATTGCTGTTAGGTACATTAGATTTCTTTGTAGCCTTGCTTGGTTCCTAAATTATTATAAACCAGAATCATAGAATTGATAAAGATTATTAATTATGTAGAATACCTAGAGACTAGAAATTGAGAGAAAGCATTCAAAAAAAATCTAAACAGAATCCAGAACTAATTAACCAATACTGTAGTAAATAAGAGCTTTCAGTTTTAGTTCCTCCTCATTTTTTTTAATTATTTTGAATTTACACAATTAGCAGATTCTCAAGTTAGAAAAATCATAATACCCTTGTTTTGAACCAAATGAATTATAACAACCACTTAATTTGATAAATAAAATAAAATGAGCACCACTTAATACTATTTAGAAATTAAGAAATTATCCAAAGAAGATACCTCTGCTGTATATTTAAAGGGAGCCACACACCCATTAAAAAAACCTGCAAAAGATAAATAAAAATAAATGAGAATACATAAGTTGCTTGCTGCATGTACACAACTCATATTCTTCAAATTATCTATGCATTCATTTAGATAAAATCACAGGAAAGAAAAATTTATATGAACACATCAACCTATAAACCTAGGCATCAGAAAACAAAGACTATAAATACAAAATCTATTCAGGATTCAGGCCATACCCACTTCGAGTTCTGGTAGTGCACTGCTGGGCCATATATTTGATCCACAATATGATGGATACCTACAGAAAACACAAATCTAAGAAAATGTGTATGATCATAGGATACAGAATTGCCAATGCTTCCATTTTTAACTTGGCATCTATGAGTGTAGCTGTAGATAGGCATCAACCTAAATTAAATTGCAAATTACAAGGCAAAAAGAGTTTATTAACTGAGGTATAAATGATCTAAAAGTGAAAATGTCGTATATCTAAGTAATGAACTATTCTCTTGTATCCATGAACAAAAGTTACATATGAACAAAAAAGGTATTAATTAGAAGAATAAAATTAAATTTATTTTAAATATTTAAAATTTATATTTTAAAAACAAATTTTTAAAAAATAAAAAATTTAACAGACCAAATCTTAAGTAAAACTTATTATTATTATAATTGAAGAATTAATAAACGAAATAAGCTTCATACTCCACTTACTTTCACAGCATTCACAATTCTATAGTACGAAAATAACTTATATGACAAAAATGTTCGGGAGAAGCCAAAAGCAAAGTTGTATCCCAACACAAATTTATATCTTTCCAAAAAGAAATATTCTAAAGAAGAAGACAGGTGAGATTGTTGCTAATTGCATTAGAAAAAGATAGGTAGCATGAAAAGGAAAAAATAATAATACTTCCCATTCATTCTTGCCAATTTCTTTTGTGGTCCTTTTCCAAAGTCAAGTTCCCCCATGGCATGTTTTCTCAGTTAATTTTAATTGCTCTTTTATCCATCACAGAGACATATTTAATTCAATATTAAAAGCTATAACTTTTTATATGAATCAACTGTGTTTTTGCTCACACATATAAAATCTAAAATAGTTGGTGTTATGTCAAGATATCAACTTTCTATTATGCTAGTGACTAATTATTGTTTTGACTTTTTTTAACACTAAAAAATAACTTTTGCCAATTTATTCTTCGGATATTAGGCTGAATTCTTATGAACAGATCAATTAATATTTATAAAATCTTAGAAATAGTTGCATAAATTAATCCTTAGTCAAAATCAATCTTACTACTATATATTTTATTCTACTATGCAACTTAATAATGCTTATGCTTGTCCTAAGTAGATGATAACAACCCAAAGATCTACCAGGCTTCCCAATTTCTAATACTAATTAGGCCTCTTTTTGGATCATCACTTGAATCAGGAAACAAAAGAGAGTCTAAGATTCTTGTTATGTCATTTCTTGACACGTCAAGTTCATGAACTTCAGTCAAATTTGCAACAGAAAGAGGTAAAGTTCTATTGAGAAAAGAATCAAACATGTCTAATTTCATTTGAATTAGAATTGTTATCATAAAATCTTTTTTAAATCTTCTTATTTTTTATCAAATTAATTACTACTCTATACAATAATTTCATTTGGAATCAATATATGAGTTTTTCCAACTGGCAATATCAAACAAAACAAAAATTAGAAATTAGAATCATAGAATCCAAACTTAATAAGAAAAAGCAACTAGAAAATAGAGGATATGAAAATCTAATAATGTATGATTTTTAACAACTTAATAAGCAAATAAACATGCTTTGAGATCGGTAAATGAAAACGTTCAAAACCTAACTACTAAATAACCAATTAAAACCTTAAATCAACTAATAATTATACATCAAATTAATTATTAGGTAAAGATTAAAGAAGATTGAAGGAGCAAAAAACTAACTAAACAAAAGAACTGGAACTTACCAGGCCGTGGGACGAGCAGACGATGGAACCGGCGAGAAGACGGCGGTGCAGGCGAGAAGACGGCGGCACGAGAGGATGAACCAGAGGCGAGACAACGCAAGCTGGAGTGAAAGTGAGAACACCGGATTGTAGTTTCGATTCACAAACCGTGAAATCGAAGAGGCGGAACGAGAGATCGAAGAGGCGGAGCGAGAGATCGAAGAGGAGGAGAGAGAGGTGGTTTAACACAGGCACACAGCTTCGAGAGTGGGAGTGAGAACGATATTCAGACGCGTGAAATTGGGGGAAAATGAAGAGAACATCTTTTTAGTAACGTTTGTATCTTATTTTTTATTTTTTTTAAAATAAAAATTATATTTTCTAACATTTATTTTACAAATGTTACTAAAAGTATAATTTTATTAGTATAGCTAACATTTTAAAAAATGTTAGATAAAAAGTGTTAGTAAATGTCTAAATTCTAGTAGTGATTAGAGATGGCAATGAATAGGGTAGGATTTGGACCCAACTCTAATTTTACCGGCGAGTTGAAAACATCCCAACCCTAACTCTACCCGCGATCAACCTGCAAATATATGATTCTATCCGCAAGTTTTACAAATATGCAATATTATTATATAATCTAATGAGTAGGCAAATTAAAAATTCAACACAAACAATACAATCTTCCCATAAACAACATAACTATCAAATGTTTAATTCGGCATAAAAGTATTTGTTTAAATTAATAACACAAAAATAAATAAAGACCTTTTGCACTAGTGAAAGATCCCTAGTTCAATACTTATTTGCTACAACAACAACATCACTAGTCTATGACTTTAGATGCAGCATCATCATCATAAATTGATGATCTTAACTCAGTGGCAAAGACATTTTGCACTAAGTGAGAGGTCCTTGATTTAACACCATCTATAACATATTTTTATAACATATAGGGTACGAATTGGTTGCATAGGATTGAGCCACAATTCATACCCTCCTACCCAATCCGCATTCAAATTTGCTCTACACTCAATTCTATCTGCAGAAAATTAGGTTAGCAATCCTATCCGACCGAATTGGATCTGATTAGATATTTACAGGTAAAGTGTTACCCCTAAGGACATCAATACACCACTTACAACCTCTAATAATATCATATCAAGAATAAAAATAAAGCTTAAATTTTTTTTTTGTTGATATATGTGAAGCCAGGGTGACAAAGTGAATTGTCCTTTCCACTCGATTCCATCAAGGCTCGTTCTATCAAGTAAAACAGATTTAAAATGTTAGTTTGTTCTGTTTTTATGGTGGATTAGTAAACCAGTAGACTAACTCGGTTAACGTGTTTTTTAAGTTAATAAAATTAATTAAAATTAATCAAATTTAAGCATATATATGAAAGTGTAAAATAAAATAAATAAAATTAATAAAAAAGAATAAAAAATGAAAAAAATATGTTTAAAAATTATATAAGTGATAATATTTGGCAGTACGAGTTTGACGATTCTAAATTCTAACTTAATTCGTGTTTTTTACAAATTTATTGGACTAATCTGACAAATTTGATCCGTTTTACCACCTCTATGTCAAGGGTTTATATCCAATAATCTAACAATATTGTTTCATTTTGATTGCCTATCTTTCAACTGTATTTTCTTCATTATTATTGGTGTAAGATTATCTCTATTTCAAAGAATATATACTAATTGAAATCTCACAAGCCGTTGATCGAAAAACCAAGTCCATAATATTTGACCCACCCGAAATGAAAATATACTCTTTTACTATATTTTTAATGCTAAATCAATTTTGTAAGTGATATGAGTTAAAGCAATAAAATGAATAAAGTCTAAATTCATAATACTAAACATGATAATGAAAATGCATTTCAGTGCAATCTAAATAAAATGAAACAAACTTAGAAATTCCATATATGTTTTTTTAATTAGTATAGGAAATTATATTCCATCTATGATTATTAACTATAAATTTTTGAATATTGGTTTAAAAAAATTATTTAAAAGGATAAAACTAAAAATATATCTTATTAATTCATAGAAAGCAAAGTAATGAGTCAAGTACAGTTCATGAACTGTGGACAAGTGCATTGCATTGTTGGATTCATCTATAATCTTTACTTGACTACTTCATAATTTGACTAAGTGTCATTGCATTGCATGTCTTTCATTTAAGCATGCATGTGTTGAGAATGAAGAATTTGAGAAAATAGTGCTCAGCAACAGAGAAACATATATAAATCATTATATAAAGTCAACTTGCAAGGGATATATAAATATATGAAATAAAATATTTAACTACAAAACTCTAGAGAAATATATATATTACGTATTCTTGCATGTTTTGTATTCTCTATTAATTAATGCTGATTATTACTTTATTAATTAGGTGAATATAAAAATTCCAAGTTTTGACAAATTTGCATGTCAAAAACTAGTTTTAATTCCTTTAAACTTATTGATTAGTTGGCCACAAAAAACTATTGAAGAAATTAAAGTTCAGTTTCATGCATCCACAGGCCACAAGCTTGAAAATGGAATTATAAATGGTTTAATTTCACCAAAAGATATATATCGAAGACTTTGGCCATTCGAAATGATAAATGTTTGAAAGTGCCAGCTCACTGACCGACTTTAACATTGAAAATGCACACGTTAGTATAGTTTATTGAGAGCCGATATATATTCAAGTATTTTTTGCGATTAAGTTTAATTAAGTTAGTTTAAATTTAACAAAAATTATTTTTATTGTACGTAGTGTATATATATGTGTTTCATTAACACAAATAAAATTCTGCTTTACTTTATGTTTATTTTTCGTACGCTTTCTTTTCTTTTTTCTATTGGTGATGTTACTGCGTTTTGTTTTTATTTTTTTTTCTCTTCCTTTTTTTTATGTTAATTTTTTGAGAGGAATAAAATAAAAAAAAAGATAAAAAATATCAAATAAAAAAAAAGAAGAAAAAAAATTAAAAAGAAAAAGAAGACGAAGCAGAAGAGGAGGAGGAGGAGGAGGAGGAAGAAGAGTTTTGAATTGTGCAGAACGAGACCAAATGTACCAAAAAATTACATAGTGATTGCGATACAATTAACTCAGAAATGCACCGAAATTACAAGAGTTTCTGAGTTTATAGAATGCACAAATTTCGGTTTATTTGTTATTACACAATAGTGTTGTTATAATAATATTTTGATTCATTTGCAGTCCAGGTGTATTGTCGATGAACAATTTGTCCTAAAAGTTGGGATGACTTTCAAAACAAAATGAATGGAATCTAATACAATTGAATAAAGTGATAATGAATAATTTCATTCTTCTTTGCTAAAAAATTTGGTCAATACTTATCAGTAGCATAAAGTGAATATCAATTAACACACAAATGAACCGAAATTAGTTCAAATTTGAACAAGCAGTAAAAAAGACTCAATCATCAACAAAAATACATCAAATTCATTTCTGGATCCAAATAAACCTCAATTAAACTAAGAAATGAACCGAAATTACTTAAACAATAAAAAATTTGGTCAATATTTATCTGCAGCATCAAGTGAACCTCAATTAACACATAAATGAACCGAAATTAGTTCAGATTTGAACAAGTAGGAAAAAAAACTCAATTATCAACAAAAACACATCGAATTCATTTCTGGATCCAAATGAACTTCAATTAAACTAAGAAATTAACCAAAATTACTTAAGGAATAAAAAATTTGGTCAATACTTATCAGCAGTATCAAGTGAACCTCAATTAATTCACAAATTAACCGAAATTAGTTCAGACTTAAACAAGCAGTTAAAAAGACTCAATTATCAATAAAAACACATCGATTCATTTTTGGATCCAAATGAACCTCAATCAAATTAAGAAATAAATCGAAATTACTTAAGGAATAAAAAATTTGGTCAATACTTATCAGCAGCATCAAGTGAAGCTCAATTAACATATAAATGAACCGAAATTAGTTCAGATTTGAACAAACAGTCAAAAAGACTCAATTATTAACAAAAACACATCAAATTCATTTTGGATCTAAATGAACCTCAAATAAACTAAGAAATAAACCAAAATTATTTAATGATAGAACTAGAGAAAATCAGAACCAATAAAGATGTTAGTAAAAGTTGGTGTTGTTGGTGATGACGATAACGAAAGAGAAAGATAACGAAAAAGAAAAAGAAGAAGAAAACGCAGCATTAAAGAAGAAGAAGAAAAAAATTTTTTAACTTAGTTAGAATTATGACTTGGATGTAGAACTTTATTCTTAGTTTAATATTTTTATATATTTTTTTTTTAATTAAACAATTATTTTTCGAAACGTATTAGCATATGTAATAAGATCTAGATACCGATAATTTTATAACAAAAGAAAATAAGAAATATAGTGTGGCATTGACTTGTTCTAAGGAATTGATGGCCGAAAACTATTTGCTTTTGGATGATGGATTGGGGCAAATAAATAAAATCCCAAGAGACAGGGAAGATCCGATCCTTTGATTTGCATTCCTTCAATAATTGATTTTAACACTCTTCCACGTCTACTATATATTATAATTATTCAGGCATGATCATCATTATTAATCTATATATATGAGCTGACATATAGAAAAAAAAAACTAATAATAATTTAATTTAAGTCTAACCTCTAAACAACCTTAAAGTTAATATATGTTTTGACTTGACTTGTAGAATATCTATATATACCCAATATTAGACACACATTTAGCAGTGTGCGAAAAAAGCTAGCAATAGACCCACAAACACAGAGACAAAAAAAAAAGGAAGGAAAAGAAAATAAAGAGAGACAAAATGAGGAAGAATCATGTGCGTTTGAACTGTGGCATTACAATGCCTCTTATTGGACTTGGCACTTATTCTTTCCCAAATGATAGGAACATAACTGAACTTGCCATCCACAATGCTCTTCAGGTACCAACATTCATGCTTATTATTATTATACGCTTTACACGGTCATGCAATCATATCTGTTCTTTTAGATGACTATTTACGTGGTCAATAAATTATTTCTATAGTATTATGTAATTAGATGTACGTATAAAATTACTTTACACTAATAATACATCAAAATTAAATTCTTATTATTTTGATAGTGGATGAATGTCGTTTAATTTATGTAGCTGAGCAAATACAGTGTCTTAATGTTTATGTTTTGTGCAGATTGGTTATAGGCATTTTGATACAGCAAAGATATATGGTTCTGAGCCAGCAGTGGGAAAGGCATTGAATGATGCAATGTTTGATGGAGTTGTAGAAAGAGAGGATATTTTCTTGACATCAAAACTATGGGGGAGTGATCACCATGATCCTGTTTCTGCATTGAAAAGAACTCTACAGTAAGCACAATAATCATGAACATCCCTTAAAAAGAAAAAATATTGAAAGTGAAAAAAATTAAAAGAAAATATCTTACCCCTTTTTTTTTCTCTTTTCTTTTCTAAAGCAATGGAAAATCAATAATAGCAAATAATGTTAAAGTGCATGTGGTGTTATCATTACCAAAGCAAAAAACAATATTGGAATTAGTACATGTCAATCCCCATATGAAAGAAAATATGTGACAGAATCATCTTAATTAGTTAAGTAATTGTGAAGAATGGTGTTGGAATTAATTGTATAGGAACTTGGGAATGGAATATCTGGACATGTACCTGGTGCATTGGCCTATAAAGTTGAAGCCATGGGTAAACTATCCAGTGCCTAATGAAGATGACTTTGAAAACTTGGACTTTGAAGTCACATGGGCAGGGATGGAGAAATGCCTTCAAATGGGGCTCTGCAGATCCATTGGGGTTAGCAATTTCTCTTCCAAGAAGATTCATTGGCTCTTAGATTTTGCTTCCACACCTCCAGCTGTTAATCAGGTACATCTATATGTAAATAAATAAACCAATATTTGCATTACTTTTCTACACATTTTCTTTGTATATTTTTATTTTACCGTATAAAAGACAAATATTTTTATCTTCTTGTACTTCTTATCAATCATTTTTAATACTAAAAATAAAAGGTATACAAAAAAAATTATTTTTCAAATAAATATTCGCATCAAATATCTTAAATTATTTATAGATTTTTTATGAGGTAATAATTTTATTAAGTATGAGTTTAATTTTAGTGCACTGACAGTGTAAAACATTTACACAATGGTGCAAATATATTTATTTTTTTGAATGATTGCGTCAATATAAAAAGTAGTTATTTTTGCTAATATAACGTAGTTGAATACACGTGTAAAACTACTTTACATTGTCAAGACAATGTATCAAAATTAAATACAATAAGTATAATAAATATTTTTATAAATTAATTAAAGTTGTGTTGGAATTTAGGTGGAAATGCATCCGATGTGGAGGCAAGAGAAGCTGAGAGAGACATGTGGGGACCACAAGATCCATGTAAGTGCCTATTCACCACTGGGTGGGCCAGGGAATGCATGGGGGTCCACTGCTGTTGTTCATAATCCCATCATCCAATCAATTGCCTTCAAACACAAGGCAACTCCTGCACAGGTGAAATAAAATAATAAAAATCCAAACTTTGTTTTAAAAAATATATTTTTATATTCATGATGTTCAATTATTATTATTACCTGAAATAATTGAATGTATATGTCTTCATTATGATCAAGGTTGCATTGCAATGGGGACTGTCAAGGGGGTCAAGTGTGATTGTGAAGAGCTTCAATGAAGAAAGAATGAAGGAAAACATGGCATCATTTGATCTGAAATTGAGTGAGGAAGACATATTGGAGATTCAGAAATTGGAGCAAATCAAGATTATGAGAGGGGAATTTCTTGTTAATGAAACCACAAGTCCCTACAAAACAATTGGAGACCTTTGGGATGATGAAATTTGAAAGTGTTTTTTTTTTTTTTTTTTTTCCCTTGTACAACAATTAGTTTTATTTTTACAAGTACATTTATTCTGTGTATATTTAACTTGTGTTATTGTTCAATAGTTGTATTTCTTTTTCTTCCTCAACAACTATCAATATCCTTCAGAGTTTCTGCAAGTCCGATTATTGAATAATACTCAAACTGAAACTTGAAACAGAAACATTTTCAATCATTTTCTTTTTAAAGATAAACTGAAGCAATAAAAGACAGAAGGAATAATTTAGAACTAACAAGCAATCACTTAAGTATTACTATTACAACCAAATTCACGCTGCAAAACCCACGAAAAAATAACCAATACTAAAAACAACCTTAGAAACCCAACTACAAAGAACAATTAACATTTCTCTTTTTAGTTTTCCAAAAATATTCTATAAATACAAAAAATTAATCTCGC
>NC_029787.2:13673860-13678595 GCF_000816755.2 Arachis ipaensis
GTCTGTGTATATTTATATATACATATTTTTTAATAAAATAATCAACTATCAAAATAATCAAATCTATACAATAGTATAATCATTTTTTTTATTTACACTAAATACATATCTAAATAAAGTAACTGTTTTTTGTATCTACATAACATCGTCGTTATCTTCCGATAATTACAGTCAAAATTTCTCAAAGATTAATGTTAACTACCAGATCATGTATTATGATGTGCAATCGCCAACTTGGTGGAAAAGAATAATCCAAAACCACTGAGTACAAGATTTTTACAACGAAAATTCTCTTTTAAGATCATGCACACTTTCTTGAAAGGGAAGTTTTATTCCAATTGATTGAACCAAACATTTCTAGTTAGCCTCTGGTGAACTAATACATAATATTTAGAGGTATGTTATTGTTCAAGGATCTCCTCAGGGGCAATGAAGATACAAATCCTAGAGCAGTAAGAAAAAGACGAGATTTTTCAATCAGTGGAACGGTTATACTGAACTTTATTGTATTCTTTCAATAATAAGAGATTGCTTCAACATGATATATCATGATACAATAACTGTGCAATTGCTCTCAGCATCAAATGTTGAGAAAACAATAAACATGGATGTAACAATTACTGCTTCTATGAAGGCCTATTGTATTGCCTTCTCTTTCCAAGCCATGATGATATCATGATTGGGATATCCTTTTCATACGTTGCGAAAACGCAGCCACCAATCATTTGAGAAGATAGCATTTGGACAGATTCAGGGATCCACTTACAACCTCAAGTTAAACATGCAAACCATCGCTGCACAAAGATAATAATTGATAAACGGAAATATACTTTTTCCAACATGTTTAATTTTTTTTCTTTTTTTTTTGGGGTTTTTTTTTTTTCCCGTGTGGTAGCACATGCTCGTGCATGTCAATTTGTCATGTTGGTCTGGTGTTGGTTGTGCTAATACATTGACTTTCAAAGTACATTTGTAAATTTTTAGATAAAAAAATATATATAATGCTTAAAGGAAGTTAATATTTAATATCATACCTGTCAGAATTGGATAATTACAACTATTCTGCACCAGCTTGCGCAACATGTTCATTTGATCCTAATGAAGTACCTTGCTCAATGCACTGGAAGACATCAAATTATAAGACCTTACTGATGAAAAGGAAAACGAGTAATTTATGATGTCAAGGAAATGCTTTCAGAAACTTTTGAAATATCAGCGACTAACTTGTGCAATGTCGAAGAGAGACAAAATTTACTAAGCAAAGATAAAATGCAGCATATTTTCAGTAGAATAAGAGCAGTGAAATTCAGGCCAGTTTTCGATCTTTCCTTGCTATCATTTTCAAAAAATAACTATGATACATTTTTTCCAGAAAAAAAAAAATGTCTGATTGTTTTCATTGTTTCATTCTGCTCTTTCTTTAACATTTGGATTAACAAAGATGTCATATATTCCTCTCTCTGCATCACTTGTAAACCTTCTTTCATCAAGCATTGATCAGAATTGATAAACACAAAAATATGCAAGCAAATATTTACGATCAAATTATATACCTGAAGAAGGTGATTATGGAGCCAATCCAATGTTTGAGGAAATGTTGTTGCTGATACATTCACCACAGTCAACCCCTGAAACAGAAAACATCTTACAAGCATTCATAGCATATAATAAATAAACTTAGACGGTTAAAAGTTTTATATACTGCAACCAGTGAATCTGCTTTCCTATCAACTTCATATTCACTAGTTAATGAATTGGAGCAATTTGCTATATATAGATCATAGAAACTGCAATGGCCATGGAAATCAATAAAATAAATAACATCGCAAAAAATGTAAAGTATTAGACATACTTGTGAGGTGAAAGAGCACAGGTAATCTTGTATGGTTTTCAAATTTGCTATAAGCTTATCTTTATCCTGTAAATTGAACAACAAAATTCAGAAACCAGCTCTGATAGATAAAAATGCAATTGAACAGATGTAGGTTGCTCTTATGGTTTTTTTTCCAAGGAAAAATGTGGTTGGTTAACCACCTTCGCCTCAAGAGTGCCAAGTGTATATATCTGAGTTCTTTCAAAAGTTAGAGTACCTTGTCAGGGCATTTCTCGGTAAACGTGCGAGAGCAGATCCACTCCTCAAGTAATGCCTGAAAATATGGTAAGAAGTCTCACTACATTATTTCATGCGATTTATACGACGAAACAATGGAATATGATGAAAATACCTTCCCACCATGCGTGACTGGAACATAGAAATACATGCAGGTCAACTCTTTGACTAAAAAATCTCAAAGTTATACATACTACAAACTAAGAAAATAACCAATTATGAGGATAATTGTTACTTTCATAAAAGTTATGGACAATGAGACAAACCTTATGATCAAATTCAGCCATCTTCAGAACAATAGGCACAATTATTGGCTTAGGACCTGACTTTTTAGTAACAATTTTTTTGTCTGCCTCTATTTCTTTGAGAGAAGCAGCACCTGCATGAGAAACTTGGTAGACATATAATTTGCCACTTTAGTATTCAAGTGAAACACAATACCTACTCATGCAAATATTATAACTTCCTCAGTGCATGTGACTCCAAGAGGAACTAAACAGCTTCAAAGTATTGCAAATAATAAAGACCAACCTTCATGCCCAGATGTGCTTCCAGCTAGATTAATGGATGCGACATTATTTGATACTGCATCAACTTGGTCCATAGATATTCCTTCAGTTGAACTCAGAGTCCTGGAACCACCATGATTCTCATCATGACTACCTTCATTAGTATTTTCCGTTTGAACTGTAGCACTATCGTCTGGTGCCGCAGATGTTGAATTCATCCCTTTATTTTCAGCTTGTATAGCAGCAGGTGATTTCTCATCGTCTACTAAATAAATGCTAGGGTCCAAATGAATTCCCTTTCATCATCAAAATAAAAACAAAGAAAATGAGCTCACAACAAGTCCATAGGAGAAACATTTATTACTTCACAGTAAACTTGAAAAGCTGTATATCAATAAAATATACATTGACCAGTATAAAAGCTTCAATTGTCTAATACAGCATATACAGGGAAACATCCCCAAAATACATATCCATACATACCTCAATTATAATTGGCTTTCCATCCTTCATTGCCTTTTTCAAATCACCAGCCAAACCTAAAATAAGTTTGAAAGATGAGAATTTAAAAAATGTATGAGATCTCAAGCTACAAAGAACTGAGAAAACCTTTGCGAACAACTCTGCATTCTCTGCAAAATTCAGTTATTAACTCCTCCGATGAATTAAAGTCTCGCGTCCATACAGGAGTTGACGCCAATGGTGCACTGTCAAACATAAGAAAATAATCATTCAGATAAGATATACAAATTTATAGGGTTTAGGTCCTCTTTGATGTTAACTTGATTACTCTTAGCCAGGTCTCTTATGATACCATTATGAACAAATACTAGGTTTGACTAATAGGAACTTAAAATCAAAGCTAAATACTAGTCAGCTTAAGAATGAAACAAAGAAATTCAGGACATACTCTGTTGATGTGCGCAACAATTCGTAAACCATATCTGTCTATTAGAGTCAACAACAAAAGGAATGTCAAAATCAGTTGTATATAATTCCAGTCAGCTACCATCAATTGAAAGCCTAAAACTGTCCTTATTTTATATGACAGGAAGATTCAGGGTTATAGACACGATTGCTACCTGCAACACATTTGGTAGATTTAACCTCTGCGCAAGCTGGGTGGCAATAGTAGACTTCCCAACACAAGCAGTTCCACAAACAAGGATTACCAGTGGAACTCTTTGATGATGAAACCTTAAAGGAAGATAAAAGCAGAAATATGCTTCATTATTACTAGAACTATAAAATATCACCCTCAAGAGTCTTCTTTTTTTGTTTTTACATATCTTTTAAAAGCATTATCAAGTAAATTTTCTTCCACACACACACACACATACGATGAAACAGATATGATGTACATTCAGCACATAGTAGGAATCAACAAACAATCAAAAGAAGCTATGATATTAACACAGATACATGTAGAAACAAAAGTTATCTCCAACAGAAAGATTGCATACTAACCTTGTCATCATCTTATAACGATTAATGTACTCTTCTCCATATCCCCGCCTCTCCATTAGCTGCACAACCAGATCTCTGTTAGAAAATTTCTATTGATTAAATTACTACCATCATTTGGAAAAGCCAAGGACATCCAGCTATGATAACTTTATCCTAAATATAATGGAATTTGACTTCCTACTATTAAGAGACATGTAGTAAATAAACTTAGGTCCCATGTAATTATATTATTAATTTAAAACCATCTAGTAATAATAATAATAATTAATATTGACATTACAATAATGTACTTAAATCCAAAAAGACCTATCCAAAGAATCAATCAACCATATTATCTTTATGCACTAATTTACGGTACGTAATACAACTTGAAATAAAAATATCCAACAGGCATGCATGACATATGACTGTGACTCTGTGAATATATGTATAAGATTTTGCTCCTGGAGTAATACTTTCCCATAAAATTTTAATTTTGGCCATGAGTTCAAACAGTAAAAGGAAATACATTACAAGTCAAGAAATACGGGATGTACAGGATGGAGAAATGAAACCATAGATTTGGCATACCTTGAATAAGTTGACCTCCAAATCGGACTGAGAGCTGCAGAATGGAAAGAAAATTTTAACCAGCTATACTAGAACTCAA
>NC_029787.2:13679204-13682873 GCF_000816755.2 Arachis ipaensis
TTTTGTAACAATTTTAAATCACTTTTGTAATAATTTAAAATTCTCACAAATTAATTTTTTAGTTTAACAAAAATTATCTATTTTATGAGATTTTTAAACTTTCACAAACCTTTTGATTGTTTATTTATTTATTTTTCATTTCAAAACATTTATTAATTCCATCTCATTTCCGCACTACTCAAATTAAAATTTTTTAACATTAAAATTTAAAAACTAAATTATTTATAGCACAATAATTCCTCAATGACACCAAAAAATAGTAATTTCTCAATATAAGACAACTCTTTCTCTCTCTATATATAAAAGTTCTCAATGTCAATAGTTTCAAACATATCCAATAACAGCAGCATCAGTAATGCACATGCCCATGAAGTTCTCCACACAATGATTGTCACGTAGTGTAACTGAATAACAAGACCCTGCAGATTATTCAAAGAAAATTATTCTATGACTAGCATGACCTTGCATGCCATTGATCAAGGACTAAATTTAAAAATTATTCTATGATGCTGATAAACCAAAGCCTGAAAGGAGTAAACCCTTCTAATTATTCACAGAAAAACAAAGTATGGACAAGCTTAGGAAAAACAAACAAAAGGGAAAGAAAAAAATGCACAATGCTGGTTGAATGATATGAATGCATACCACACTTCTCGCAGTGGAAGAACCACACTTCTCGCAGTGGAAATAATTCTCTTGACCACCAACCCTGTTTCCAAATTAGATCATAAAAAATTAGCTTGAATGTCATAAATTCAGGTGACATAAAGAGATGGATATACTCAAGCACAG
Source organism: Arachis ipaensis (assembly GCF_000816755.2). Lineage (NCBI taxonomy): Eukaryota > Viridiplantae > Streptophyta > Magnoliopsida > Fabales > Fabaceae > Arachis > Arachis ipaensis. The sequence goes on from NC_029787.2 coordinate 13,679,997, forward strand.
CTAAGTGAATCGCACCTACAGATTCTACAATCATCACAATGAAACTGTTGTTTCCGTATCTGCAAATTGATTAAAAAAACATTCAGCATCATTGATGAAGCAAGAATATTAACAATTCCTAGCTGGAATTATGCATCAAATTCAGCCTAGTCCATCTCCAATAAATAAGTTGGAAGAAAATACTTACCGGCTGCTCAGTGTTACAAATTGCACAAACAACCTGAAACACTTTAGAAATTATTTAAAATTTGGAAAACATTGAACTGAAAGAAATTTTGAAATGGTCAAAAAGATAAGAAATTTTGCCATCCAAACCTCATCATAGCAGTAGGACCACCAGTCTCTATCTCATTTAAAATATGCTTCAAAGATGGATCTTCTTTTATGCGTGCCATTCTCTCCTCAAGCTGATCTGTTCAGCCAGTTCCTTGATACTTGGATCCTATGCATTCCATATTTTAGCATTAGTAATATGGACCTGAAATGCATGGTTTATATTATTGTCTCACTATTGGCTTAAAAACAATACACCATTAAGATCCAAAAAAATTTCATGTACAAAAATAAGATTTTCTATAAGATAGAACATGTCCATAAAGTGAAATGAAATGCTAATTAACAATAACATGTCCATGAGCTGAAAATATATAATTGATTGACCTACCTTAAGAACATTCTGAAGCTTGTTAGGGATCGTACCTTTTTCATTTTTAGGGAGCACACCTTTTCCAGTCTTCTTGATGTTTGGGCTAAATTTTTTCACCCCTGACTCAGCCATCATAAAAACCTGAAATTCTTTTGTAGCACACAATATATAAATAAATAAATAAAATACTTAGTCAAAATTTAATTTATTTTTCTAACAATCTAAACCAACTAGTTTACTTTTCCTTTTCAAAATTTGGATGGATTAATTTTTAGTCAAGAATAACTACTCTTACCAATAAATAATCAAAGCAAGCATGTGTCAACTAAGTTGGAACAACAAAAGTGGATTCTGCTATTGACTTCAAAAGCTTAAGCAGTGTTACACAACAGCTTAAGTAAAAAAAGTCTATATCTATATGTTTCTACACTTCAAAGCCTTGACTTCAAAAGCTAATAGACCCAAAAAAAAGATAGGTTAATTTTTTTACAATTATTATGTATATAAAATCATAGTTATAAACTCAATAGCATCTGAGTCAACAATACACCACAATTCACCATTAAGTTTGAAAAGTATAGGCAATTTATGTGAAGAATAAGAGAGACACTCACAATGTTCGGAGATGGCTCAAATTTCCAATTCCTGACGAAAGAGTTCCAGATAAACCAGCACTGACCATTTCCCTACCAAAGGCAGAAAGTTACCACCAGCAACAAAGATCAGTATCATTAGAATACAGTGGATGGTTTAGAAAGATAGAGAAATGAATTTTTCCCAATATCTAGTCATTCTAACGACGTCACCTAAATTTGAAGGAATGGTTTTGTAGAACAAGTTTTGAGAGAAATCAAGAAACTGCAGGTTTTTCTTTTGGCCTATCCACTCTGGAATTGACCCACTGAAATAGTTACCGAATAATGCATACACATCTTGAAGGCTATTGTCAATGAGCAGCTTCTTCAGTTCAAGAGCAATTTTAATAGCTACATGATTTGGAATCTGCAACCAACAAGCAAATCACAAATGATACTAACCAAATTGAATCCACATTGCAGCATTAAATCCAGTCTATAAGGGCAAGCACAACACTTTTCAACACAATCCAATCTCAGTCCTATCCATCTAAAGTAACTCATAAGCAGAATGAACAATTGAAGAGTGGATTTTCATACCTTGGTTACAGTTAGCATCCTACTGAGCAAAAATCTGGACAGAACATAGTAGTGATCCGCATTATCACCCAACCACACCTTCACCTATAGGCAAAAAACACAAGGGAATCGATATTCGCACTATTGAAGCAAATAAACCAATTGAAACTGAACAGAAAATAGATTCCAAAATGATTGATTATGTGCATTCATGCAATGAAGAAAAGTTTCGATATCTATATTGAAATTGAGGTTTCGAAACGGACCTTAACGAAATCGTACTTGGAAGAAGCATTGCGGGAAGAGAATTTGTTTTTGGAGGAGAAGCTTTGCTTTTCGTCGCTTTCTTCGCCGCTGGCGGGGCTCGAAGGCATGGGTTCTTTCTCCTTCCTCATCGATTATGATTATTGATTGGCTTCTGTAACTGTAACTGTAACAGTAACTGTTGAAAATTGAAATGCCTCTTATCTTCTTCTTCTTCGTTCGCGCTTTTTCTCAATGCCTCTGAATTCTAAAACGCTGCTTCTAGATTTACATCCAAACTAGATTTTCAGGTAACCCTTTCTTTCTTAATCTTTCTTTTCAGGGGAACAAAAAGATTCCTTTTTCAGTTGTAAAATATTTATTTATTTATTTAGTCCTCGGAATATTTATAAACATCGATCATTATGAAATACAAAAATTAAATTAAAACTACAAATTAAATCTCCGTCATTATTCTTTCTTTTTTGCTGGCGCAATTTATTTATTTATCTTTTGTTTTGCTCCAAATTTTCATGTTAACTGAGATCAACTTTTCATTTTACTATTGAATGATTTTGTTATTATGATCATGTTTTTTTACCCCCAAAAAATAAAAAATAAAATAAAACTAAGATGATCCAGTTGGGACATCAAAATCATGGCTAGTTCTACGATGGGGAGAGCATAATATGGTCCTCCTTTAAGGACCTGGGAGGTTCTATTAAATAAAGAAATTGTAGGGATTGATTTAAAATTTTTTTTTAACCAAAAAATTTTAAAAACAAACTGACCATGAATAATATTTTTATAAAATAAAATTATTTAACTATAAAA
>NC_029787.2:13684461-13704445 GCF_000816755.2 Arachis ipaensis
TATTATAGACACTTTGTTTGGGAATTTTTTTTCTTATTTACACTATGTTTTGTGAGTTTTAATTCATAAACTATTAACTAATATTTTTTTTTTCGGGTGCGCTACACATCCATGTAATTCATGTAATTAAGTTGGCCCAAATTTAAATAGATTCACGCACATTAATGACGAGTGAAAACACACGCTCGAAAACCCTTCGTAACTTCGTGCTCATTATGAAAAAACGTTACTTCTTCCTCAACACAAAACCGCTCATTCTCTTCGAATCTCTCTCAAAATCACTCAAACTTCAGTCACGTTCTCTGTGAAAACCACTACTGGAGAAGAATTGCGAGAAGATTTGGCAAGGAACAACCAGAAACGAACGAAAACAGCAACAGAGATTCGCCTTCCTCCTCCTCCTCATTTTCCTCCTTCTTATTCGCGTTCCTTCTTCTTCACGTGTTTTCTCCTTATCTTCATTTTTTTATTGTTATTGCTGCTGTATTTTTTTTTTTTTGTTTTTTCCTCTTTCTTTCCCTGGTGAAGAAGTAGTAGAAGGTGAGGAGGAAGAGTTTTAAATTGTGCAGAGCAGAAATGAACCGAAATGGCCAACTCCACTTAACCGAACATCATTCATATGCTAAATAAAACGTCACAAACATTTAATCATCAAAGAAAAATATTTTTACATGCATAAAGACTCAATTGAACACACTAACAATCAAGTAAATCAAAATGAGCAACTCCACTGAACTGAGCAACATTCATGTGCTGAATAAAACGTCATAAACATTCAATCATCAAGAATAGCATTTTTCCATGCAAAATAAGTCAACTGAACACATAACAAGGTGAACTGAAATGACCAATACCACTGAAGCGAACATCAATCATGTGCTGGATAAAACGTGATAAACATTCAATTAGTAAGAAAAACATTTCTGCAGCACAAGGACTCAACTGAATACATTAACAATAAAGTGAATCAAAATGAGCAACTCCACTTTACCGAGCAAAATGTTGGTGTCGTTGGTGATGATTATAACGAAAGAAGAAGGAGAAGGAGAAGGAGAAGAAGAAGAAGAAGAACCTACGTGCGCGAATTTGAAAGAAGAAAGAGGAGGAGGAAGAAGAGGAGAAATACTATTCTTTTTTATTGAAAGTTGATCACCATTTATTCACCACATGAACATTCTTCAGTTCGGTGGCCTTTGTGATTTTGATTCACCATATGAATGTTGTTCGGCCTCCTTTTACTTTATTCAGTGTTTAAGATTATTGTGATAGCATGCAGCAATCATTTCCTAGCTGTCTCAACGTAATAACCTCATTCAACTGATTTCAAGTTGAATCATTCATTGTTTCCAATCAAAAGTGTAGATCGAAGAAGAAGAACGACGGAGCTTATTACGTTAAATTCAATGCAGATCAATAATGAAGAATGCGAGCAGAGAAAAAAAAACGCGAACAGAGGAGAATGACAAATTTTATTAGGTTGAAGAAGAAGAAGAAGAACGAAAACGCGAGAAGAGAACAAGGTTTACGTTATATGAGACGCATGTATAACAAACGCGTAAGGGGGTTGAGGAGGCGCGTCTGATTGAAGTTACTTAGATAGTTTGAATGAAAAAATTACATGGATATAGAACTTTTTTTTTTTTTCGGTTACTTGTGTCCAATATTAATTTTATATATAGAGCTAAAAATGTTAGTACTTTATACGGATGTCTATCAAAAATCCAAATTATAAAAAGTCCAGAAACCTAACCCCTCCCTAATCGCATTCAAATAAAAATTCTTTCATTAATGATTCAGGCCTTTTTATAATTATTATAAATTTTGGGTGAAAACATAAATTTACAAACTAACTTGTACGATTGAATTACAACACATTTAGAATCATTTTAAAAAGTCCTTTAAGAACCACTTTATACTTTCTCCATCATAGCCAAATCCAAATCGATCTTGTCCTTAAGCCTCAAGTTGTGCTGAGCTATGCACACCAGTCTTAGATACTTTTCAGTGATAGATTAGATTCAGAATTGAATTCAGTAGTCACACCTGAGCAAATGCATATATCACTCATTATTGTTACAACCATGAATCCCAAGGGAAGTTAAAGTGCAAGAATACCAACATCAAAACCTCTTTCTTTTTCCCTTGAATTCTTATACTAGCAACAATAAATATCCTCCAATTTTCCAAAAATCTGGCCATTATTGTGTTTGAAAAATATTTTAGAAAAATAGGTTCACTAATATTATTTTAGCATAAAGTAATTTTACATTTAAAATAATAACACCTCTTGTATTATTTTTTTCTTTGAAAAAAAATAAGACTATTTAAAAATCTTTTGATTTTGAAATGCACATTTGTTGAATCATAGGAGCAAAACAGAATCAAGTGAATATTGAATCACCTTATATACCTAGTGAAGATTTTCATAATTATGTTTACTGTCAAATACTCCATCCAATAAAGATAGAAATCATGACAAAGATTAATTTTCTTCAGGTGTGAGTTTACCTCAAAGAGTTGTATTATCATCCTCATCCTTGGCACTTGTCTATGGAGTGTATTGGCTGGTTGATGCCTGTGAGTAACCAGGTCGACTTGGCGAGTATTCCGTTGAAGCACTACAAATGATGAAATAGAATGGCAAAATTAATAGACATGCCCAGATATTTGGCAACTAAAATAATGATATCTATAGATGCATACCTGAACTGTGGAGAAGTTAGGCTGAAATCCAGACTTGTAAAATGCAAAAAAGTGAATTAGTCAAACAAAAGAAGAAATGCAACCTCTTGCAATTTTAGCAACACATAAGTAAGAAAGAAAGAAAGAAAGAAAAAAGAAAGAAAGAAAGAGAACATTTGTACTGTTGTTCTTAACTTACCTGCTTGGACTAAATGTTGGGCTGGATGGAGAATAAGATGGTGATGAGGGGCTACAAAATAATATGGCATATAGTTAGTTGGAGTGAAGAACTATAACAAAACAAGTGTGCAGTTGAGAACCAAAGTCACTAGACTATTTTCAACTACCCAAAAAGCTAATATTGAGAACCAAGGTTAAGGCTCATCCTCATTTTAAAAGTGTTAGCAAGTTCCATTTCTGCATCCATTAGCAAAGTTCAACAATCAAAAGAATCCAAAGAATGACTCACCTATAGTATGGTGATGTGGGACTATACTCTGCAGATAACCGACTGTAATAAGGGGAAGTAGGACTATAGCTTGGTGATGTAGGGCTGTACCCAGGAGAAGAGGGGCTATATGCAGGTGATATAGGACTACAGCTTGGTGATGTAAGGCTGCACCCAGGAGAGAAGGGGCTATATGCAGGTGATATAGGACTATATGTCGGAGACACCGGGCTGCAAAAGATAATAGTTTCCGAGTCAAATCCAAAGAGTTTTTTATGAAAATAAAGTTTTCAGGATATCAATACAGTTTGGTTGCAAGTTCCATTTATCATATAGATTTCCAGAAACCAATATTAAAAGAATTCAAAGAATGACTCACCTGTAAGTTGGGGAAAGAGGACTATAACTTGGTGACACAGGGCTATATCCAGGATCAGTGGGAGTGTACTTAGGTGAAACTGGATCATAAGCAGGTGAAGATATACTGTAGTTACTTCGATATGTGCAGTAACCACAGGCCATTCCATAAGGTGAAAAAACTGCATTATTAATTGGTGATGGGCGCAGATTTGGACTGGACAAATGAGTTGGTGACATCAAGCCATCAAGATAGGGAGTTGACATGGAGAAATGAGCAGGTGTCATGCCAAAGTCAAGACCATCCATATAACCAGGTAGCTGGAGATCAAATGCATTCTTAATCATCTCATCATTAAGATACAGAGAGCATTGTCCAGTGCCAAGGGGCGCAAGCTGGCCTAACATGATGTTTTCGCTGACACCCCTTAAGTGATCAGCCTCAGCATATGCTGCAGCATCAAGGAGAATATCAACAGTCTGTTCAAATGAGCATCTCATCATTGGACCGGTATCATTTCGGTTGATACCATGGCGCGTAATTGACATCAAATGGCCACGATAAGTCATAGTATCACAAAGAATAGCGAGATGCCTGTAATTGACATAAGATCCATCAAAAGAGATGACAGCACGCAATTCATTCAGAAGAGCCCGCCGAACTGCCTCAATTCCAAAGACTTCAATAATTTCAATAAGGTGGTTGCTTATGGTCCTTGTTGCATCAACTTGCTCATGGCACATTGCAGCTAAAAGGTTGACACCTTCAGTTTCAAGCATCCATTCCTTATGAGTCTGAAAACCTTCATTGTCATCAAATTTTGGAACGTCAATACTTTTTATAAAAACTTTGCTGATGCCAGAGATGCCACGTAATGTCATCTCAGTAAGCATGTTGCTTTCTATTCTCTTTAAGAAAACATCATCAGCAGAATCATCCTGAATCTCTCCCCGGTGGGCTTCATCATTCATGATTCGGATTCGAAGTATGAGCTTTTCAGCATTGTCATCATTGAAAATACATTTCAAATCATCATCAAACACATGTTTTATCTCCTCAGCGATGTCAGCCATGCTCAACTTCTTATCCACCATCATCTCTCGGTTCAATTCTATGCGAAGCAACCAAGGTGACATTCTTTCAAGAGCAACTTCTTCATCAGGCATTTCATTGTACAACTTCACAAAATCAACATCTTCTTCAATTACAGTATACAATGGGTCTGGATCATACCACACCTCTGTAGCTTGTGTCACTCTCCTAAGTGTAGTAAGCTCTAAATCACACTGCACACGTTTGGCCTCCTCTGAAGTCCTACTAACCTCAGGTTTCAAATACACAGACAAGGAAGGTGTTTTGATTCTCTTGGCCACATTTATAATTTCTGTTAACCTGGGAACACCAAGTGTAACATTCTTAGCACTTACACCAGCATAGTGGAATGTGTTGAGAGTCATTTGAGTAGCCGGCTCCCCAATAGATTGTGCCGCCACACAACCAATCATTTCCCCTGCAGTTACTAGTGACTGCTGGAATCTTGATTCTATCTCTCCCACTAACCATTCAAACGCTTCGCGGGAAAGCTTATATTCCTGCAAGACCCTTTTACTGGAATTGCAGATCAGAATCAAATTCAAGGTTAATCTTCTCAGCAATGTCAGCCATACTCAACTTCTTATCCACCATCATTTCACGATTCAGTTCTATGCGAAGCAACCAAGGTGACATTTTATCAAGAGGAACTTCTTCATCGGGCATTTCAAAGTAAGACTTCACAAAATCAACATCTTCTTCAATTATTGTACTCTGGGGGTCTGGATCATACCAAACCTCTGTAGCCTGAGTCACACTCCTAAGAGTAGTATATTCTAAAGCACACTGCACACCCTTGGCCCTTTCTTTAGTCTTGCCAGTCTCGGGATTCAAAAATACCGACAAAGAAGGTGTTTTGATCCTCTTTGCAACATTAATGATTTCCCTTAACCTCGGAACACCAAGTGTAACGTTCTTAGCACTAACACCAGCATAGTGGAAGGTGTTGAGAGTCATCTGAGTAGCAGGCTCACCAATTGATTGCGCTGCTACACAACCAATCATTTCCCCAGAGGCTACAAGTGACTGCAGGAACCTTGATTCTATTTCTCCCACTAGCCACTCAAATGCCTCACGAGAGAGCCTATGTTCTTCCAAAACACGTTTACTAGCAAAAGTGCTGCGGAGCAAAATATTGAACAAGAGGGTAGCATTCTTCTGAGCTTCTTGACTAAGGAGATCATCACCAGGAACAACTTTAAGTCTCTCCTGTAGCTTATCAACAGCTTCTACAATTTCAATCGGGTCCATATCAGAAGGCATTCGAAAGTCGATTTTAAATGTCTTCTGAGCATTCCTGATAAGCCTCTTAAGGTTAACAGGCAGTGGAAGAGAACTAGCACCAGTAGTGGCAATCTCAGTTGCAAGCAGATGTCTATCATGTTCAAGCATTTCAACTTCAGCCTCAAGTACATTACGAAGCTCTATGCTGGATTTCAAGTCTTTAATAGACCCTTCAAGCATGTAACTAGGATTCCAGTTCTCCTTATCAAACTCATACTTAAAGGTCCTATCAAAGTCTGACTTTTTCATTTTCAGGGAATCAAGATTCTGTGTTTCAATCCAAACAGCATCCATACCATCTTCTCCATAGAGAAATTGTATGACATCTCCTACGGAGTTCCTAACAGTTCCATCGTATTTGACCATAATATCCTCCATAGCCTTCACAAGCCGCCTTTGGATGTATCCAGTTTCAGAGGTCTTCACTGCAGTATCAATAATACCTTCCCTACCTCCCATGGCATGGAAAAAGAACTCTTGTGGGGTCAGCCCTCGAAGATACGAGTTCTCCACAAAGCCTCGGCTTTCAGGCCCATAATCATCTTTTGTAAAGTGTGGCAGTGTCCTATCTATGAACCCAAATGGAATTCGCTTGCCTTCAACATTCTGTTGACCAAGACAAGCAGTCATCTGAGATATATTGATAAAACTTCCTTTGGAACCAGCTGTCACCATTGCTTTCAGATTATTGCTCTCAGATAAACTTGTCTGCGCTTTTTTCCCGGCATCATTACGAGCTTCGTTCAGCACCTAAGATTGCCAATAACATGAAATATCATATTCAAACAAATGCAGAATTCAGTAATAGATCAAAGTGACCTGCAATATAATTGAATCACCTCATTCACTTTCCTCTCAAATGTGTCCATCATTGTCTGACCGGGTTCAGACTCCAACTTCTTTTCTTGAGCATCCCTGAATAGTTTTTTCACTTTCTCCTTTGCCTCTGAAATAGTCTGGTTAATAACCTCCATAGTGGAAGCGTCCGCAATCGAATCACCAATTCCAATGCTAAAAGAATTCTGCAGAAGCCAGTAGTTTACAAGCCACTGAGTGTGACCAAGAAATTTACGAGCTGCATCGGGGCCAGCGTCTTCCCTGTATTCAAGCCAACATTAGTGAGGGTGTGCAAAGAAGAAAGTAACTGAATTTAACAGTTTCCAAAGCCACCAAGTTTACCAAGATCAATTCAACCCTTTGCAAAGAAGTTGTAAAGATGAATGGAACATTAACATTTTATATAGTGATGTTGCATACCAAATGACATGAATGAGACTTCCAGTAGATGCTCCAAGTGTCTTTTTGCAAAGAGTTCCGGTAAGTAGTTCCCCTTTTTCAATTCTGACCATAGTATCCCCTGGAGTTATTGATGATCCTCCTTCGTTATCATCATGCCAGCTAGAATACCTAGTTAAATTTATTTGCTTGGGAATAATAAGATTGAAAACTTGTTTCCCAGTCCACAATGGTTCTGGCTTCAATATTGCTGGTGTAGGAACATTCCCGTCGAAATCTTCCCACCACATTAGAATGTTCATAAATACATCCTTTAAAAAAGAAAAAGGAAAACAAAAAATTCATTAATCTGAAGAGCTTGTACAAGAACTTTTTCATATATCAAGTAACTGCAGCAATATATAAAAATTCGGCGAATAATACCTTTGTGATGAAGGTATCTCTCTTGGTGATTTTTCTGCATCCTAATAGTGTGTCTTGAACAATATCCATTACTGGTCTGTTTGATTGAGGAGACACAATGCATTTAGGCACCATCATGAGCTCCAACACCTCTGCTCTGGTTTCAAATGACTGAGGAACATGCATGTTCATTTCATCCCCATCAAAATCAGCATTATAAGGCTTAGTTACCGACAAATTAAGCCGAAACGTAGAATAAGGCATGATTTTGATTCTGTGCCCCATAATGGACATTTTATGAAGACTAGGCTGACGATTGAAGAGAACTAAGTCTCCGTCCATCAAATGGCGCTCCACCTAAAATCACAACAATTGAAACTATTAGCAGACATCAAGAGGAAACCTTTTTAAAATAAGAAGAGAAATTGTTATCATCTAAAACACAATGCCTTGTATCCTATCTCCAAATGGGGATGGCAATTTTTCTTCAAATATCTGAGATCAAGCCTTTGCCCATCATCGCGAATGATGTACTTGGCACCAGTTTTCCCAGGTGGGGGATTGGGTCCATACTCTACAAGCTCCTTCAACCTGTTTTTCACATTTTTTTGTAAATTAAAATTCTTTGTTTGGTTAATAATTATACAAAATGTTTTAAAAGCCAAGCAAGTAGAAAACCATATCCAAAGGACAACCTTTCAATATTATATGGAGTTACAGTCTCAGGGTATGTAAGGTTCAAAGCAATACTCCATGGCACTCCGAGTTCATCAATGTTAATGTTCGGGTCTGGTGTAATAACCGTTCGAGCAGAAAAATCAACTCTTTTCCCCATCAAATTTCCTCTAATCCGACCTTCTTTGGCTTTAAGCCTGCTACAAATTGATTTGATAGGCCTTCCTGTTCTTTGAGTAGCCTATGAAAATTTTATCAAAATTCCAAATTCAATGGTTATAAAGGAAATGCAGATTATATCAGTAGTAAACGGTGGCATATGAACACAATCATACTCTTGGCAGTCCCGGCAACTCGTTATCAAAATATGTGGTTATATGGAACTGCAACAACTTAGAAAACTCTGAAACAATATGCTGAGGTGATCCATTTTTCTCATGTCTCTTCAAATTTTCATTGTGCTTGATGATTGTGGCTAACTGATGAGTCAAGTCATCCTACATGCACCAACAATAACATAATCTAGGTAAGATAAAGATGAAAATGTTATCATTCATCACTATCATTGGTAAAGGATTAATTAAATTTAAAGAGCTTAGAAAACTTGTACAGCAAGTAAAGACAGTGCAAGAGAAGAGAACACTTTCCTCACACCTACAGGATGAGTGCATCATAACAGAAGGTCTCACTGGTGGAGGAGGAATTGGAAGAACTTGCAAGATCATCCAATCAGGACGGGCAAACTGCGGATTCAAGCCCAACAATTCGCAGTCCTCGTCGCTTATCCTTTTTAGAACACCAAGAACCTTCAATTGATTCAACATGTCTATTTATTATTTACTATTTAGCAACAAACATAGAAGTCAACATAATAATATAAATTCCGAACTCGGATCAAATATCAATTATTACTCTTTCTGCAGAAAGAATCTGTTTCCTTTCTTCAGGTTCAGGAAGCTGTTCATGGTCATTGTTTTTGTTCCTCAGAGCCTTATACTCAGCAATCATGTTCATACCGTCAATAGTAATCTTGGGCTGCAAGGCACCGCAGCCAATTCGAACCAGCTCCTCAGAATCTTCACCACCTTGACACTTGCTTATGTTTTTGCAAGCATCCAAGATCCTCTTCAGCCTGTTTTTGGGGTTCCCAATCTTCAAAGCTTGTTCAAACTTCTTATCCTGCTCCAAAACCATAGTCAACTTAAAAAGAGACTACTAAACAAGAATTCAGATAAAATTCAAATTGAACAAAAGCAACTAAGCTCCTTCCTCCTATTAACTCAATGCATGGTTCTCAAAACATTTGAAATCAGACCTCACGCGCCAAAAGCTTGGAGCAGTTGAAGCAAACACAACGCATGACGGTGAGCACCGTCTTCAAGAAACCAACGTGAAACATTGGCTTAGCGAGCTCCAAGTGACCGAAATGCCCCGGGCACTCAGCCATATCAGCCGTACACGTGGCACACCGGATCTTCCTATCAACGGTTCCAAGGCGAGGGTCGCTCAACCCTCCGACCTTTGGCTTCCCCTTTTCCGAGCTCTCCCCGTGCTCGATTTCCACCACAGAGTTTCTCCTCTGCACACGCACACACACACAATCACAATCACAATCACAATCACAATCATTGTGGTTTCTTCAAGTTCGAGGGTTTTGAAATATTTTAAGTTGGAAAACATTACGATTTCGTCGAGGCTGAGAATTCCGAACTGAACCGTACGGACATTTGCAGTTTCCGCCGGCGAATAAGGAAACCTAATATCCATGGCAACCAGAACGGTGACGGAAAAGAAAATGCAGTTATTATTTGTTTATTCTTTATAATATAGAATTGATTTTTGCTTCGAATTTATGTGTCAATGTTCTTTTTAAGTTTGATCAATAGTTCTTGTCTTCTTTTCTGTTCTATCTTTCAATTTTGGTCTTCAGGATCGGACAATATCAAAAGCCCTGGCAGAGGCGAGAGGAAAGAGTTTTCTTTTCTCGCGTTGCATAAATGACAATGAGAGCAAAATGGAAAAAACGATGCCCTATCATGGTATATTTATAGGCGCGGACGGGGAGGAGAATGTAGGGTATCTAACTAGTCCGGCCCACAAGTCCACACCCTATTAATAAAAAAATATTTTCTAAGAAAAAAATATTTTCACTTCGGAAAATTATATTTGTTTTCTCTCAAATTTACCAAAAGTGATAAGAGTAATTACTTAAATCATTCTATTAGATTTTAAAATTAGACACTAATTTTTTTTAAAATATATAAAATAGTTTCTATTTTTTATTATTTATTTCGTTGGATAATATAGTCTCTTCTAATTTAATCCGAAAAATAAAGTATAAAATAGTTTAAAAAATTTTAAAATAATTTCTAAAAAAATTTAAAAATTTTAAAATAGTCATTTTAATTAAACAAATCAAACTAGAGAGGGTTATATTGTCTATCGGAGGTAAATATTAGGTTGCATTAGTTATGAGAATATGACAAGACAAGATATTAAAAACACGACACAAATGATAAAGATACAAAAATTAGTGTTATATTTTATTTGGTGATAAATTAGAATAAATTATGAAATTCTAATTTACTATATTTTATCATACAAAAAGATTTAAGAAAAAAATATAACGATAAAAAATATAATTATAAAAATTTGATAGAAATAATAAAAAAATAAAAAATAGGTTTTATCTTTTGTTAGTATCGTTATGTTCTTCTTGTTAGGAAAGACACATAATAAACTAATTCAGTATCTCTATACACAATCTCTGTCTATGTCTTGTCTCTGAAATATGATTTTGTGTCTCTATAGATACATTTGGTTTTAAGAACGGGACAAAATACGATAAGACACTAAAAATAAGACAAAAAAAAATAATATTCTAGTATTTTGTTTAGTAATAAACTAGAACAAATGATGAAAGTTCAATTTATTATCATTTTTTTATTCAAATAATTTGAAAAGAAAAATATAATAATAAAAAAATATAATTATGAAATAATAATAAGAATAATGAAAGAAAAAATAAAAAATAAGTTGTGTCTTTTGTTAGTGTCTCTATGTCATCCCTATCAGGATGGACACAAAGTACATTAATTCAGTGTCTTTAGACACAATATTTTTGTCCATGTCTCATCTATCAAACATGATTTTATGTTTCTGTGTCTCTGTCAGTGTCTTATGTCTGTAACGAAATGTAGCCTATGTTCATGTCTTAGTGTCTCGTACTTACAAACAAATGCAGTTTTAAGGACTATTTTGTGGATTTTGAAACCTACGGACTAAATTATCCAATATTAAAAACCTCAGAAATTTTGGATAATTACTCAAAATTTAAAAATACTCATAAATTTTATTTTATTTTAAATTTGTCTATAAATTTTTGAGTTGTATTAAATGTATTCTTCACAGCTAAATTTTCAAGAAGTTTAGGACTAATTCAGTAATACAAAGATAATCTTCAATACAAGCAAATCAGATACAGATTTCTATCATTAATTTTTAGTTATCATACATTGTTACTAGATTGATCCTAAATTTCTTAAAAACTTAGCTAATAAAGGTACGTTTGATGAAAATAAAAAAATTGTTACAAAATTGAAACAAAATAATACCTAAGAATACTTATAAAATTTTAAACAAATTTTAACAACAAAAAATATACTTTACTTTTTTTAATTTATAATGTTTTTGCCAAAAATGTTTTTACTATCACTACTCCAATATCAATTATTTTGCCAATTACTAAAACCTGAATATGACCATAAACACCAAAATTATAAATCTATTATAAAAACCATTACAACCACCAAACCCACCCGCACTATGATTGCAGAGATAATAAATCCGGTAGATAGTAACAGTAGTTGTAAAAAACTGCCGCCGTCTGAAAAATAACGGCGGTTGATATGGCGGCTAGGTTTGGTGTTGCTATTCGTTTGGCATTTAGCGGCAGTTATAGTGTAACCACCGCTAAATTGACCTAATTGCGGGAAGTAGTCGCTGAGACAAAATTTACTTTTAGCGGCGGATTCATCCCAACCGCCGCCAAATTTGTTAAATTCCTCACTTTTATATTTGGATGTAGTCTCTTTTAAAAAACAAAAAAGAATAAACTACTTAAGTTCTCACTAGTTTCTTCAATGTTGTAATAGAAAAATATCGTCTGTCGTAAAATTAGAATTTTTTATTATTAATTAAATTGAGTTTGCCCGTATTTTAATTTTTGATATATTCTAATAAGTTTATTTTGAGAAATATGTTTGAGTCACTGTTACCTAAACACTATTTTAGATTTGTTTTACGTAAAAAAATTAATCAATTTAAAAAAATATTTTTTTAATCATGTGAAAAAATTTACAAATTAGATTTTCTTGTTTACTATAAGATCTTTTAAGTTTACATTCAAGCATAAATATAAAAGAAATATGTAAAATATGTATAAATTAATGCTAATTTCAATTGAACATACATAAATTTTAGGCTTCTTCGAAGTTATAACTTACTAAACCTAAATTAATAAATTCTTAAAGTAGTGAAATATGTAATATCGCAACCCAAACCATTAAATTAAGGAAAACAATATAAGTCTTAAAATAAAAGGTCAAATTTCTCTTCAACATGGTATTGACCTGGCAAAAAAATATTTTGTCAAGAATCTACTGGCTTCATGTGATAAAAGATCTGATATGTCATCTCCAAATCATGGCTTTTTGTTCAGATTGAAGCCCTTTTTACGTCATCTTCTCTTTGTTGGTCATCTAAAGTTTCATTGTCTTCTTCCGGAACCTTATTCAGATCAAACTGCATGGAGATGTCAATTCCAACGGAGGAGATATCATCTAAATTATCTTCTGAATCAATCTATGCCCTATCTAGACTGTCATTAACTATTTTGCATGAATATTCAGATAACAGTGAAAATATCAACCCGCATACAAAAATCTTAGTATAATCAGAAGAAACCAACAACTCCCAAAGTTATTAGATATTAATTTAGAAAAAGAAAAAGGTACGTTAATATGCTAAAACAGGGTTCAAAATTAAACAAAAATAAACAACAATTACCATCTCCCTTGTTGATAGTTTGGGTAGATTTCTTGGAAAGAAACTTTGTAATGTGCAATTCTATAAATTTCATTTCCTCCTGTGATGCAATATCCAACTCAACCGCATACTTGTTTGTAAAGCGCATTTATATAATAAAACATATGGTTCATCATATTTTCGTAAAACACTATTTCTTTATGATGAACTTTCTATATTATATAGTTTTTGTACCTTCAATTCAGCAAGTATATGTCTTCAGTTCCCAGATGCACATGTCACAAAAACATATCCAAATTTTTTCTCGTACATTAATCCTGATTCATAAAGTTTCTACAAATATGAATGTTGACGTAGTAAATATTATTGCAACAAATTTGTTAGCATATGTTAACTTAAAATATGTATTAATCAAATATAGTTTAAGATAAGTTTGAAAGGGTATAACTAATGAACAAACCTGTATGGTAGATTCGTTAATCATTTCCAAATATTGGTTGAAACAAGAGCGTCCTGGTATAGCCTCCAACCAACACCTAACATTCACTCTACGAAACCATGTCTCTAGCAACAGGAATTGCATATTCCAATAAAAAGAATGGAGATGTCATGGCCATTTCTTTAGCGAATGTTGTAATTGCACAACATGATGAAAAGTCGTCCCTTTTCATTTGTCCTGTTACGCTATCATTTTAGGTTTACTAATATTTATTAGTCATAACAATATTAGCATTGATTATAACTAATAGATAGCATGATTATCATAACAACGACATTAAAAATAACAACAATAATAACAAAATTAATACTTCATTGTAAGCTAACTTTTTCTAAATAAATCATATATAGAAATGGAAAACGGCTTTTATTTATTAAAACCAATCATTCAGTAAAGACTTAATTGAATTCTGAAAATACCAATCGTGATATAACAATCAAACTATATACACCATTAAAATTATTAAACACATTAACTACACAAAGACCCTTTTTAAAGTACATTGACTTTAATCCTATTTCTATTATGCAACCTCGTCGATATTTTCAGAAGTATTGTCTGCGGGGAGTTCTATATCATCATCTATTGTCAATTGTAAGTCTCCAATGTTACCTGCTGATGACTTGTTCAACCCTGGCTGTGGAGAAAAACTAACTTCAGCTTCTTCATTCTCTTCTCCCATGTCATAAAAGTCTCATGGCTTCATATGAATCACTACACTCCATTCTTTATCTACTCATCATCTACATAGTATACAAGATGAGCCTCTGATGCCAATATGTACAGTTCATGGTCTTCTCGATCACCGATGTGTATCGAACGAGAGAAGTTAACACTAGTAAGACCCGAATGATCTTGTTTGATGCCTCTACTAGTAGTCGTATCTGCCCAAACACATTTGAACAACACGACTGAGAACCGATAGCTGTAATTCAATTCAATTATATCAACTATTTTGCCATAATATGGAACATTCCAACAATCACTTTTTTTGTCACGCATGCTTGCATAATTTCGTGTATTAGACGAGATATATACTCCACTATTTTAGGTTCTCATCCCTTCATCCTTTGCCATAGTTCTAAACTTATATCTGTTGACTTTGTATGCCCCATAACGTCTTGCTTGAACAAGGATCAGAGAGGAATGAAAAAAAATCAACCACACATAACCTCGTTTCAAAAATTCATATTTAGGGTTTATAATATTAATTTAAAAATATATATATTAATATTCATTCAATTATTTAAATATGCAAACAATAGTTTAAATTGCAATATTATAATTAAGTAACATTTACATAAATATTAATTACAGAAGTTTGATTACTAGAACGGTACAAATGAGTCAGGCCCAAAATAACAGGGAAGCTATTTGAAATCTTTTCAAATTTCTCATTCAGTTTCACCCAAAATCCTAAGCTAAGTTAAACCACCATTGACTCATCTTCAAACGCCGTCGCCGGTCGCCTTATCACTCTCTCATTGGACACTTTTGCCACACTTTCTTCTATCTGCTCCACTGCAGGATCTGCTGGTGATTCTCCTCTACTGTGGGTTGAAGTCGCGTCTTATAGCTCTATTCTTTCGAAGGTTGTGCTTGTGCTTCCCTCTCACTGTCTCCAGGTGGCTCTGTTTCTTCTTTAGATCATTGCTCTGCTACATTTGTGGCGAGTTTTTGTGTTCTGTTTTCTTGGTTATTATTTGTTATTTTGCTCACTCTCAATGTCTTTCTTTCTTTGCCTATGCTGTTGAAATCTTCCTCTACTCTGCTACTTAGATTCAATATTAGAGTCTGGGCGCATTGGTGAAAAGTGATGCTGGTCTAGGTGTAGGTGCAAGGTGTTGTACTGTTGTTGATGGTGGATTGTGGATAGCTAGTAGGCAAGTTTAACTCTTTGTCTCAACTATATATTTTTTTCTTTGTTTTATGTTTCACTATTGTGCTTGTTCAAGTATGTTTGATTGAAGACGCCATTATGTTACCCCATATGATTATACTCGGTTTTTCTTCTTTAAATTTATTATTATTATTTAGTCAATACCTCACAAGAAACTAACATTGCATTTCACTTTGTGCAAATAATGGATGATCATGAACATCAACAAGCATAGGTGCAATACTTATAGAAGCATCATAAATCTCTGATGATTGATCTATAACTCCAAAGAAGTATAGCATTTAACCAAATCGAACAAACAAGAACAATCAATTAGCATATTTGAGACAAAAAGAATAAATTCATATATCAAATCTTACCAAAATTTGAGACTACATATTTTCTTATAATAGAACCTGATATAATGGTAAATAAACTTGTTGTAGGAGACTGATTTAACCGCATGGAGTCAACTGCAAAATAAGATAAAAAAAAAAAAAACATATGCAAAATCTATGATAGCATGCACAACTAATTTGGGAAAATGAAAAGATATAAAATATAATAGTATAAAAAAAATAACATGGAATCAATTACGGTGAGAAGTGTGAGTTTTCTGAGCTGAAACTCTTGGCTTAACAACTATAAAAGAAACCAAGAATAAATAGAAGAAATTGTTATGTAGAAGATAAGATGCTTTAATTTAACAAAGAACATTAGATTACTTACCATATCCTCATCTTGTGAGCTAATAAAGAAAAAAACTAACTCACCTTTTCTCTGTTGTAATTTTACTATCATTTTTAAAGTACTCATCTTGTTCAATCTTGCAGTAGCATAATAATTAGATATGATTTAAAGTGATCACAAAGTATAGAATTACACACATTGAAACAAAGAAGCAAATGGATATCTCTTTGTGGATATAACAACTGAATGATACAACATGCCTTTTGGAGTTCCTGTTGGAAAAGAAGAGGAAGAGAGTTATCACCACTAAAAAGAGAGGAAACCAACCATATGTTTACCCTTATATATAAAATAAATCACTTTGTCTATAAATTTTTTATCATCATATCTATTTCAAAACATAACCTGCATAAGGCTAAAAACCTATGGGGTAAGGTCAAAGTAGACCTATGAAAGCAATCACACTAAATAATTAGCTAGGCACAAGTCATGATTTATCAATATTCTCCCAAAATAGTGGATTTGATCAGTTTCTTACTCTATGTAAAAATAAGTCGTAGTTTCATAAAAATAGGCATCACATAATGTGCAAGATAGACATACAAAAGAACTCCTAAGAAAACCAAAGAAGTTTAAATAAGGCACTAAAGAGCTAATAAAGCTGTTGCATTTTATTCATATAACCATAATTGGTAACATCAACTAATTACATTTATAGAAGAGAATTGAAAATTCTGCACTCTAATATAAGCTATGTCCTTCTATACACATGACAAGTAAAATCTAATTTGGAATTTCAATATGCTAGACCTAAGTCAATAAACTAAGTTATGATGGTTAAGATATCCATCCGAAATGTCCTCAACCTTGACAATCTTTGAGCAAGGACCTGCAGTATTTTGGAGAGCCTTCTCAAATTCTGCGTCAATGTTCCTCTTCAATTTCAAAAGCACTTTAATTTCAAAGGCAGATGACCTATGACAACAATCTTGAACACACAAACCTTTTCTGAATCATTTAAAAATTGAAATAACAAATCCTAAAAAAAAAAACAAAAAGAAGGCAGCAACAACCAATTAAAAAACACACACATTATATAATAACAAAGATGTGCATCAACATAGAAAAGGATTCAATACTTGAAGTTTATTTTGGAAAAAAGGAATGATCATAGAAGCAAATCTACATCTAGCAACAGCAAAGAAATTAATACTGACAACTCCACATAACCACTTCTGAGCACTGATTAAAAAGCCTAATAAAGGAGACAAAAGATACAGTCTACTATATGATCTACATAAACAAACATTAAGAAATTTTCAAGCAATCAACAATAAAAAATAAAGAATAAAAAATAAACAGATACAGAAGTAGAAAATAAATAAATGTGGGCAATAAATAAGAGAATAAACAGTTACCCTAATATAAACTTCATCCTAAACTTCATTTAGCCATATCTGATGACATAACGGGTATGATATTCTCATTCTCATTCAAGAGGAACGTACACTACTCATATATACTTATCTCAATTTATGTGATATATTAGCATTTTTTAATAAATAAAATGACCTTTAGCCCATGATTTGATTTAGCTCTTTCACTTAAAGAAAAGAAAATTGCATTCCAAGCCACAAAACTTATTAATGCAAACCATGAAGCTGCCTTTGAGTATTTGTGATCGAATTGACAACATATGTCGCAATTTTGTTTGGGAGAGCTGATTTGGTTAAAAAGCCTCATCTTTTTAAGTGGGAAACCTTTTGTTCGCCTAAGACATAAGTCTTGGCTTTAGACTTGCGTGAGTTCTTAATAATGCAAATTTGATGAATTAGTCCGAAAACTTGTCCATAATAGAAGAGATCTTTGGGTTAAAGTTCTTCGAAGTAAATATGGATGCAGTGAGGCTACTCTTCCTATTGTTAAAGCAAGACATCCAAAGGATTTGAAAGGACTTTCAGAATAATCTCATATGGAGGGTCGGATCTGATACTGAGATTAATTTCTGAACTGACCAATGAATTTCAGGTATTCATAATCTTGTGGACTTTGCTCAGCTAGAAGTTAGCAAAGAGATGCTGGAAGAGAGGATTTGCAAGTTTGTTATTAATGGTCATTGGGACTATGACCAGATTGGTACTATACTGTGAGAGGATTGGTATTATATTTTTGCTTCTATTAAACCGTTTTAGGGCATCGATACTTTGGTTTGGCTTATGGTATAGAGTGGTGTCTTCTCCATTAAGTCGGCTTGTGCTATCTTTTTGGGACATGCGAATGACTCAAATGCTTCCTTATTCTAAAAAATATGGAAGCTGGAGGCTCCGCAACGACTGCGGTCTTTCTGCTGGCCAGGTCCTTTTGATCAATGCAGAACGCACCAGAAGACTAATGGGGGAGGAAGATAGTTGTGTCATTTGTGGTGTATCCCCTGAATCTTTGCTCCGTGTACTCTGTGATTGCAAGGTGGCGAGAGGCCCGTGGATGAGCATTGATAATAGTTTAGTTTCGAGTAACTTCTTTAACTATCATCTCTTGGCTTAGTTGTTAGAGAATTCATCTACCAAATCTCTCTATCAAGGACAATTTCAACCCCTTATTTTTGTTACTACGATGAATTCCTTATCGTATTGGCAAAATAAATTTGTTTTTGATGTTGATGATATTACTGAGGAGAAGAAGGTTGCTCCCTTTGCTGTCTATCTAGCAAAGGACTTTCAACATGCTCAAGCTGAAGTGAGTCGAGTTAGAAAGGTAGTTGGCAATTATCTTGAGAGGCAGATTAAATGGAACCCCCACAACCTCCTTTTGTTAAGCTAAAAATAGACAGTTCGGTTCTAGATAATGAAAAAGCAGCTTGCAGAATTAGAGATATGGATGGAATGTTTCTAGTTAGTTTTAGTGCAAACTTAGCTTTTACCTCGGTTATTTCGGCAGAGCTCTAGAAAATTTTAATAGGTGTGGACCTTGCTGTAAACCTAAGGTATAATCATGTGGTTGTGAAGGTGGACTCAGTTACTGCAGTAAGACTTGTTCTTCATGATTATATTGATTTGCATTCTTTTCGAGCCCTTATTTTGGCAACTAGAGAGAGGTGCAGCAGACTAATCAATTGGAGAATACAACATCAGTTTCGAGAAGCAAATTCTTGTGCAGATGGAATGGCTAATTATAGTCATAGTTTATCTTTTGGCTGTCATGTATTCTTTAATTTACCTTCTTGTATCCTTCTTCATCTTCACGCTGATTCTGTCGGCATCTTATTTTCAAGAACTGTTGTCTTTTAATTTGTTTTTTTGGGACTTTAAGTCCCGTTGTTAATAAAGAAAATATATTTGAATGTATTTAGTAAAAAAATTAAATATGGCAAATTTAATCTTATTTGAAGGAGTTTTTGCTAATTGGTATGAGATTAAGAAATAAAGAGTAGTAGAATCTTATGTAGCATGTATAAATAGACTAAATAATGTAGTAGTAAGAGTATTAACATGTATAAGTTGTAGAATTTTAATATTTGTAACTGAAAATTTTATAATTATTATTAGTATGACACTTTCATGTATATTTATTGTATTTAATTAGTACTTTATGTTTTAATTGAATAATAATAGATAAAAAAAATTTATTTTAATTTTTTTAAAAATCTTTTACTAAAAGATGATTGGTTGATTTTCAAATTTTGCCAAATAAGCA
>NC_029787.2:13704459-13711592 GCF_000816755.2 Arachis ipaensis
ATATGACATTGTTAGAAGGGAAAATATGGTTTAAACACAATATAGAAAAACTTCGGATTTTCTTATTTAAATTAAATAAATATATAAATTACAAAAATATAAAAAATGTGAAGTATTTACAAAAATGTATTATGTGACACATCTTGGATGCTGAGGGGTTAAGCCAAATTTGAGCATATCTCGGTGTCTGAGACCCTGTGCTGTGACTGGGTGACGCTGAAACATATCTTAGATGCACCTGGGATATGTATTACCATAGAGATCAGATACTGAGCACCCGAGATATGCGAAAAATCAAAATGAGGTATCAGTACCCGAGATATATACAAGTATCGTAATTGTGGTTTCAGCATCCGAGCTATGCTTAAGAGGGTAATCCGTGTCTCAACACTCGGGATATATGTATTATGGTATAAGTGTCTCTACACCCAAGATATATTGGAGAATAACTCTATTTATAGAGCCCATTTCTCAACCATCTCCTCACAATTCACAAATTAATCTTTTCTTCCTCTTCTTTTCCTTTTATTCTGATGGAGAATAATCAGCTCTTTTTTGTTGTGGTTTATCCTAATGGGATAGTAAAACACGGCGATGAAGGAGTGATTTTTGAGTCTGATGCAACTGTGATGTTGCGCACCAACCGGGTTAATACCCTACATGCGATAAAGACAGTCATGCTGGCGCCAAGTAAGTTCTCAACCCATTCCCACGTGTGGTGTCCATGCCATCGCTGAAAGTCTCTGGTACACCTCAAATCGGCTCTCCATCAGTGCCCAGACCAATGTGGTAGGCAACATCCTAGAGCGTAATGCTGACCTCATCCATGGAATGTGGAATGTATGGGTCTCGGACCTCCACTGCTCGACAAATGTAGAGATCAAAGAATTGTCAAACATGAAATTCCTCAACTCTACTGCATGCCCAAATCCCGTCTCCCTAATATAAGGCAATAGGCTGTCTGGCGGGAGGAGACCCAGGGTTACAACCGTGGTCTCTGTAATATCCATAACAATTATTCTCGCGTATTATTCTCGTCTAAACCATTAATTGTGTTTAACCATTACTAAAAATTATAAACCAAATAGATAAACATGTATATTAAATGCAACAGATACCGTACGAATATAATTTCTATTACTAATATTCATAATACTAACTAAAGATAAATCATTGAGCATGTTGCACTAAAGATAAATCATACAGGACTATAAAACAATACATACAAAAATATATCATACAGGACTATCAAGCAACATGTAAAAAAATAAATTCATTCATGTTGAGCTATTCTAACCTCACGCTCACATTGGGCATGACTTCAATTAATTACCTATTAATTAGACTAATATATTAATTGACAGCTACTTATTATTTTATTTATTTAACTTAAGTTACAATTAGTTACTTATTTTATTTATTTAACTTAAGTAACAATTACTTACAATCAATTATACAAAATATGAAACCATACTAGGTATACCAAGGAAACTAATATAGACCTTCTAACTTAGTCTACTCACTATACATACTCTATTAACTAAACATCTAAACTTATTATTCACTAAACATAAAACAAGAAAAACTAACCTCAAAATCTAAAGCTCCAGCTACGTGTCAAGTAGTATTCAGTTTGCTGATGTCTCAATCGCAGACATATTCTCGGGAGCCATATTTCCTGAAGGAAGTCAAACTTAAGTGTTTAGAAGGTCACAAAATTTTAAAAAATGATGGTTATGCATAACAATCTCGGATGCTGTGACCTTACATATGCATCCGAGTATATCTTGGGTGCTGAGACCATAATTACGGTACTTGTATATATCTCAGGTATTGAAATTCCATTCTAATTTTTTGCATATCTTAGGTGCTCAGTATCCAATCTCTATGGTAATACATATCCCAGATGCACCCAAGATATGTCTCGGCGTCACCCGGTCACAGCACGGGATTTCAGGCGCCAAAATATGCTCAAATTTGGGTTAACTCCTTAGCATCCAAGATGTGTTGTAATGCATTTTTGTAAATATTTCACATTTTATACTGAAATATGTGCATACTCTTTTTTTTATCAGTCTTATAAGTTTCTTCTGAATTAATTTAAGATCGATGCCCGGATAGTATAATAATAGTATTGTAATATCTTTTTTTATGACTATTGTAATCTTTGTTTATACAGACTACCATGCTGATTTTTGTATTCGTAGCTAATTCAACAAATATCTTTTATTTTCTTTTGAAGTATCCGTATTAATTTTAAAGAAATCCAAAAATACTAAAAACAATCATCATCAAAATTCATGATCTTTGTCTACATAACATATCTAAAAATTTCTTAGTATTGGACATTCTAGATATCACCATGTATACAAGTGATCATGAATCTTTTATCGTTCCCAATATTTCTGGATATCTAGAATGATTACCCATAAAAATATAGATAGACGAATCATCATGTATCAGTATTTTTATACTATCAAACAACTAGATTAACTATTTGGATGAAGAGGGAAAAAGAATGCTAAAATATAAAAAAAAATTGAGAAAACAAATGAAAGCAGAAACACTTGCATAGTTCCGTTGTGATTAATACAATTGAAACAGAGAGCCAAGCATAGCCAAATCTTCTCCGGCTAATTCTACGATGGAAAACTTTAAAGACATGGGAGGTTTTATTAAATAAAGAAGTTGTAGGGATTGATTCAAAAATTTTTTTAACCAAATAATTTTAAAAACAAATTGACCATGAATAATGCTTTTATAAAATAAAATTATTTAACTACAAAAATTTCACTAAAATTAAAATTACTACATTTACAATAACTAATTATTATTATTATTATTATTATTATTATTATTATTATTATTATTATTATTATTTTTTCTTTGCTTTGTGAGTTTTAATTCATAAACTATTAACGTAACAATTTTTTTTTACTTGTGTCCAATATTAATTTTATATATAGAGCTGAAATTGTTAATTCTTTATATGGATGTCTATCAAAAGTCCAAGTTGTAAAAAGTCCAGAAATCTAACTCCTCCCTAATTGCATCCAAATAAAAAATTCTTTCATTAATGATTCAGGCTTTTTTGTAATTATTATAAATTTTGGATGAAAACATAAATTTACAAACTAACTTGTACAATTGAATTACAATCACACGTTTAGAATCATTTTAAAAAGTCTTTTAAGGACTATTTTATACTTTCTCCATCGTAACCAAATCTCAAAATCATGATAGATGAACCACTGACTTGAGTATTAACCATTATTAAAGAATAGCAACATCTCCGTTATTTGTTTTTAAATATATTAAAGTAACATTAGATAATCAGTTTGAACTAGATTTTAGTTTAGTTCATTACTGCTTTATGATAATGTAATCAATTATATATAATGAAAATACGAAAAATATTTAATGTTTGTCTTAACTATACTCAATTTTTTTTTATCATTATACACATGTAATTTATATTTATAGAAAGGTGACATTCTGACTTGCATGATTGTAACACATCCATATGGATGTGAGCACTTCCAATTTGCAAAGATCAAAATCCTTTTAAATAAAAAAGGGTAAATATTTTACAGTTCGGCAACATTGAAAGAGTAAATGATTGATGGTGAATGGTGAGAAGGGAAACAAGACAAACAGTAACTATTTTGAAACGGAAGGAGTATCCGCATCCCATTGATATTGAAAGTTGAAACTACATACTTGCTTTGCATCAAATCACATGTGATGATGTGATGTAATGTTGCAATAAACAATCATAATTATGCAAAAGCTTATTGTATATCTTAAAGGGCACCAGGCCCACCAATAACGGTAGCTTGGTTATTTGAACTGAACTTTCATCTATGGAAGAAAAAGAATGCAAGTAAGGGAACAAGCTAAGGTACCCAATTTCTACATCAAGTGAACTGGGTTAGACTTATACATAATTACATTTTTCTATGCTATTCCCTTAGTTGGACGGAAGAAAACAACAATGATATTTCAACCGTCAACATCTAAGTTAACAGTAACAAAGTGACTACTACATATTGGTACAAATTTTCACTGTCAGTGAAAATAACATCTGTTCTTTTTTTTTTTCCCTGTTCTAAGACAATTTGGATAACTACATATCACACCCTCCTGAAAAATTTACCACCTTTCTTACCCATGCCTATTCCGGCAAGACTTGATGGAAGAAGTGATTTGGTGTCTGGCCTCCATTTCAAATCTATGAGAGTGGTGAATAAGGTTGCTAGTTCAGGAGAGATTTCACTGTCCTTTATGTTCTTACATGACACTACTTTAAGGCTCTGAAGCTCCTTCCAAGAATGGATTACAGATTCCAAACCTTCATTTGTTAGCATTGAGCATCCTTCTAAGTACAACAATTTTACCCGCCTGAAAAAGTACAAGAGTAGTAACTGTCAATGCATAACTCATAAAGCGTTTCAAGTAATAACTACATGTAAAAATCAAGTTTTAACATTATATGTTACAAATAAATTGGAGTTGAGGAATATTAATAGTTAATTGAAACTCCTCAATAATCTCATGGAACAGAGCCATTCCAACACCAACACCTGGATCACATCGAATCAAAAGTGGTTTTTGCACTTTTATGAACTTCTAAGATTTCTTTATAGATCTGCAGTGTCTAAAGACCAGATTACAGTTACAATTATTCCACATGTATGAATACAGAAACTTCAATAATAACAAATTAAAAGGCAGACATGAGAATTCAGAATTCAGAATTCAAATTCAGTGGGGATGTTAAAAGAGGACCCATTTACCTGCAAACATTTGCGAAGCTAAACATGCTATTGTCCAATCCCCAACAATCCTGAATAATGATCTCCTTTGCAGCCCTGCACACGGAAAACATGGCCGCAACGCTCTTCTTGTCGCGCAGCTGGCATTTGTGCAAATGAAGCCGTTCGAGTGCCTCGCAAGAACCCAAATACTCCTCTAAACCTGGATTATGATCGATCCGTTTGCAAGACTGGAACCTCAGTGTCTTCAAATTCTCACAAAATGAGAGTGCTGCCAACCACCCATCATCCATCCTGTGATCACAAAAAGTCAACTCCTCCAACATTTGGCAACACTTGCCAATGGCTTTGATCCCATCAAAGCTACCTTCACACCCACTTAGCTCAAGCTTCACCAGCCTCTTACACCCCTGAGCCAAAATGGTTAACCCAATATCAGACACAACTGAAGTGTACAAACCATCAACATTCCCCACAAGTTTCAAGATCTGCAAATTCGCGCAAGCCGCGATCCCTCGAAGTACATTGTCACTGCACCTCTGCAGCTCAAGCTCCTGCAATGTGGAACACTCCTCAGCCACACTCAGCAGGCCCATCTCGCTGGCTCCGATCACCGAAAGCCGGCGCAAATTGGGGCAGCCACCGGCAAGAGCAATTAGGCCATTGTCAATGACCTCAACAGGGAGCAAATTCTCCTCACCAAAACACCAACTTGGCGAAGACCCAGAATCAACATGCATGGAAAGATTACGATGGCTCAAACAAATTCCGGAATTTCTCGGAGAAATCAAAGACCCAGAGACCAAATCAACGTGATTTAGGTTCGGGAACCTGTGAATCAACCTACCAGACAAGAGGAAGTTCCAGTCCAATACCTTGAGGGAACGAACGAGTCGACCCTGGAGGTTGAGCCACCGCTTGCAAACGAGGGAATTTGAGTTCCTCTGAGAATCTGGAAGCTTGGCGAGGATCTTCAAAAGAAGCTCGTCGGATAAGAGTAGGGTTCGGTCCATGATTGAGAAATTGGGAATCGATTTCGGGTGTTTGGGGGAAGAAGAGAGAGAGTGAAGCTGCATAGCAACGACCATGGAGTTGAGGGGATTATTATTCTTGGCGTTGGTGTTGGTCTTGAGCCAGATATCGGACCACCTTGAAGCTCTCTTCTTTGTGGGAGAAGAAATTGGGAAATTGTTAGGGTTAGGGTTCTTTATAATCGCATTATGCTGATTCTGGTTCTGGGTATTGTTGTTGGAAGGTGGAAACGACATCGTTTAAGTGGTTGCGGTGTTGTTGTTATTCGTTCAAGTGCTGCACCAGCGTCTTCTTCTGCGTCAAATTTCATTCGATTCAGAAATCGGAAAATGTGGGAATATGAATAGTTTTTTTATTGAAAGCTCTCAACACTTTTTTTAGGGTCCAACGCCAACGGAATTGTTTGTTGGAGTTTTTCACTCTCTTTCAGTCTTTCTCTCTCTCTCTCTCTCTGCTTTGATTCTGAGACTCAGATTTTGAATCTTTTTGTTATCATATAATTATTTTAATTATTTATTTGGAGTGTGCTGCTTTTTTTGTTTTCTTCTTGTGGCTGCTAACGGCATATCTCATTTCACAAAAAGACAAAATAATTGGGACCTTTCCTTTTTAAAATAAATTTTCTTTTTCCCTTCCATATATATATATATTAAAAGGTAAGTTAATAATGATGCTCAGTTACACCAGGCTTTAGGCTACACAATACACAGCTATCGCTTTTTAAGTTTTAACCTTTTAGATTTTATTTTAGTGTGATTTGACTCCCCAAATCCAGAAAATGTGGTAGTAATTAAGGGTTTACATTAATGTGAGGCCATTAAGTATCCCTTTACATTATTGAATATCGATCTCTTAATGATTTTATTAGGTTCTAATAAGATTTTATATATTAGGGTTATCTAAAATTGGATTGTTTTAGGCACAACATGTGGTTCAGGTTTTTTTTGGAAAAATATTTGACGTAAGTTAATATTGTGGAGCCGTCATCTAAGTTCTTCGTAAAAAGATAGAAGATTGTATCTGTAAGAGACTCAAATATTTAAGTTAGCAAATAAAAATTTACATTCTAACTTATTTACATTCAAGTAAAATACTTATCTAACTCTAATTAAGTTATTATAATCGCTTTTCAAATCCCGTGTCTTTTCCTTCTCCTTCTTACTAACATTTCAGTTGTTGTTTTTTCTTTTCTTTCTTTTTTCTCTTTTTTTTCGTTATCATCGTCGCTACCACCCTCGCTACCTTCTCCTCCTCCTCTTCCTCTTTTCCATTTGATTTCTTATTTTCTATGATGCACGGACATGGGACACAACACAGAACACAGAA
>NC_029787.2:13711656-13716549 GCF_000816755.2 Arachis ipaensis
GATATTAAAATATAAATTAATTTTTTTAATTATTTTTAATGTCTTTTTTTAATTATATAAAATATTTAAATCTTTTTTAATAATTAATAATATATAATATTTCTAAACTTATTTTAAAAATACATGTTAATAATAAGGCTGGACACGCTGACACGTGATGGTATTTAGGTGTGTCCAAAAGTGTCCGAAATTTTTTTATTTTTATTAATACACGGTTGAACACGGAAGACACGCGTGTCAGATGAGTATCGAAGAGTGTCGTGTCCAAAATGTATTCGACATGCGAACACGACAAATCAAGAAAGTGTCAATGCTTCATAGCTTCTTTTCATTCGTTTTCCTCCTCCCCCTTCTCTATCATCATCATCATTGTCATCATTATATCATCATCGTCATTACCGTTATCATCATCGTCATCTTCATTGTTACCGTCGTTATTATTATCGTTATCTTTGAATTTTTGTCATATTAATGACGTTGTCTGATCCAAAATTAATTTGGATGTGTTTTTATTCATGATTCAGTCTTTTTTATGTGTATCTGTTAAGAAATTTCGGTGTATTTTATTCTGATAAGTTTTGCATAATTCAAAACTAAGCACAAACGATGAGGGGTCCAATCCTTCTTTCTTCAAGGTGAGAGAGAATATTATCTACAACCCAACCAAAAAGCACACAATTTATCCCGATTATTCATGCACATTAACTTGCTAATGAGATGTCGCAGTACTAAAGTGTTAATCATTCCATAACTACTTGCATTGGGCCATGATAAATTACTCTACGTCTTGCAACTGCTTCTTCTTCTTTTTCATCATCATCATATTTTTTTTTCTTATTCATCTTTTCCTTCTTGTTTTATCTTCTCAAATTTTTTCTTGTTTTACTCTCTTAACAAGAATAAAAACAATGAACCTAGGTTCATTCAACTAAAAAAAATTAAAGAAAAAAGAAGAAGAAAAAAATACAGCATTAAATAAGACATTTTTGTGTTTTTGTAGCAAAGTTTAGGTATAAAAACTAAGAAATTTATGTGTATTTGTTAAGAAATTTCGGTGTTTTTTTATTCTAATAAGTTTTGCATAATTCAAAACTCTTCTTCTTCCTCCTTCTCATCTTTTGCTGCTGCTTCTTCTTCTTTTTCATAATCATCTTCTTTTTTTTCTTATTCATCTTTTCTTTCTTGTTTTTTACCTTCTCAAGTTTCTTCTTGTTTTACTCTCTTAAGAATAATAAAAACAAAAAAAATCAAGCAAAGAAGAAGAAGAAACACATAATGTTGCAAAATTACTAGAAAAAGATAAACCTACATTTATTCAACTAAAAAAAAAAGAAAAAAATAAAAAAAAGAGAAGAAGAAAAAAACAGCATTAAAGAAGACATTTTTTTGCTTTTGTAGCAAACTTTCGGTGTAAAAACTAAGAAATTTATGTATATTTATTAATAAATTTCGGTTTATTTTGATTCTGATAAATTTTGCATAATTCAAAACTCATCCTCTTTCTCTTCCTCATCTTCTGCTGCTGATTCTTCATTTTCATCATCATCTTCTTTTTCTTTTTCTTATTCATCTTTTCGTTCTTGTTTTACCTTTTCAAGTTTCTTTTTATTTATCTTTTCGTTCTTGTTTTACCTTTTCAAGTTTCTTTTTGTTTTACTTTCTCAATAAGACTAAAAACAAAAAAAAATCAAACAAAGAAGAAGAAGAAATATATAATGCTGCAAAATTACTAGGAAAAGGATGAACCTACATTCATTCAATTAAAAGAAAGAAATAAATAAAAAAAAAGAAAAAATGCAGCATTAAAGAAGACATTTTTGTGCTTTTGTAGCAAAATTTCGATATAAAAACTAAGATATTTATGTGTATTTGTTTAGAATTTTTTGGTGTACTTTTATTTTGATAAGTTCTACATAATTTAAAATTCTTCCTCTTCCTCCTCCTCATATTTTGCTGTTTCTTCTTTTTATTTCATTTTCTTATAATTCTTCTTGTTTCACTCTATTAACAGGAATTGAAAAAAAAGAAAAATAAATGCTACAAAATTATTAGGAAGAAAAAAAGAAAAAGAAAAAATACAGCAATAACAGCAGCAATAAAAGAACGTCGATGGAGAGAAAACACATGAAGAAAAAAAAGGAACGCGACGAAGAAGAAGGAAGAACGCGAAGAAGAAGAAGGAACGCGGACACGAAGAAGGATATGTTTGCATTAGTAAAGCGCGCGTGTGTATACGCTACGTGTAATGAAAGTGGTTTTTGTTGGGTTTTGACCAACTTGGTTGGAATTTCTTGTCAAAAAGATTTGGATGTGTAGCAGGACTATTAGTTAGCATGGGTTTTAGGCAGATTTTTAATAAATTGGATTCGAATTATACCTGAGGATGTCAGGATATTTATAGGTATATATGTAGAATCAATAACCGCCTTTTGGAGTAGTTCCACCTTTGATGATAGCTAACCGTTCTCTTTTGTTAGGGAGGTTGTTGAGATCTCCCTTCTAGATTAATAAGAAATATCTTAGGACTTAGTAACTTATTTAGATAAGTAGGGCTAGACCTATGTCGCTATATCCGACCTCTTATAAGGTCGGGTAAATAGTAATAAAAATTTGAATACTAATATCTGTAAAGTGTTGATTGAGTTTTACTCATTTTGGGCCTGACTAAGTTGTGGGTCAAGGTATGAATAATACTCTTATAATACAAAACTAAGCCCGTGTTTAAAAAAGGGATTAAGATTAAAAAATATAAATGAAAAAACAACCACTTGTATCTATGAATTTTATAAACGCTGACAAAAGTACTGATCAAAGAAGAAAATTAACGTTGAACCCATTAAAGATGGGTTCCATACGACAAAAATATCCAAATCCTACATTTTTGTTGAATTTTTAATAAAATTTTTAAATTATCCTCACCTTTTATCTTCAACCTCAACTCCACCACCATCTATTCTTTTCCAAATCTCAAATTTTCATATCCCTCATTTACCACCACCTTAACTACCTTCTCTATTCTCAACTCCTCTATAGTCTTAGGAGAAGAAGACGAAGAACAAAAAGTAGACGG
Source organism: Arachis ipaensis (assembly GCF_000816755.2). NCBI lineage: Eukaryota > Viridiplantae > Streptophyta > Magnoliopsida > Fabales > Fabaceae > Arachis > Arachis ipaensis. Next base: position 13,714,727 of record NC_029787.2, read on the forward strand.
CGATTGCGACTCAGAAATTGGGTTCTGATGGGGTGTCAAGAGAGGAACAAGAATGAGAATGAGATGAGATTCTTGAAGTTAAGCTTCTGCATCCGAGTTTCTCCAAAGAAAAAACCTTCAATGAACAAGAACTTGAATCTTTAGTTCCAAAAATTATAACAGGAGAAAGAGGACATTCTTGTTATCAGAAGAGACTCTCAGAGAAAAGAACTATTTTTCTTCTTCATCTTGATTCTCCTTATACTTTTTGTCCTTGTCTTCTTCACTCTGTCATGGCCGAAAATTATGGCAGGACAGGGGAGGCATTGGTTTCAGTTTCGGTAGGTCACTCAATTTCCGGTACGGCAGCACCATCAAAGTTCCGATAGTGCTACTGGAGCTTGAATCTGGTGGCTTTGAACTCATCATCGTGCCGAGGTAGAAGTAATCTATGCGCGGACTTGAGGGGCCGCTGCAGGGCTTGAGGTGGGTGTCGTCGGAGGTGGCAGCAATGTGTGGGAACAAGTGGATTACCTAGAGGCCTTGTCGCCGTTATTGTCATCGTTATTGTTGGCGTGAAAAGATGGTGGCGGTGGTGATGACAATAGTTGAGTAACAGAGAATAAAAAAAGTGATAGTAATGGAGAGATGTTAAAGTTTGAGATTTTAAGAAGAGATGGTGGCGGAGTTGAGTTTAAAGATAAAAAGGTTGGGTTAATTTGAGAATTTTATTAAAAAGTGAACAAAAATATAGAATTTGAGTGCCTTTATCATATAGAATCCATTTTTGATTGGTACATTAGTTTCTTTATTTGACGGATACTTTTATTAACATTTATAAAATTTATGGATACAAATAGTTATTTTTCTGACAGAAATTAAAAAATAAATATTAAATTAAATTTTTATATTATATTCAATACAAAATATACAAGACTAAATTATATCTCAGTATCATATTTAGGTTAAGATAAATATAGACATTAAAAGATAGATTTAGAATTTAAAAAATTAAATAGTATGTATATATAAAAAATCACTTTCAGTCTCCCAATCTCAATCACAGTTCCAAGAAATAAACGCAGTCAAGTTAGGTAACAATTCTATTTACAACTTATTGTAAAAAAAAATAATTCTATTTATAACCATATATGATATGTATATATAAAAAATCAGCTATTAAATTAGTCACATGTATAAAATATATATATTGTACACATTGAAAATGAGTTAAATAATACATGTATTTTTACAAAAATATATGATAGCTAATTTAGTAATTGATATTTTGTGTGCAAATAAAATTTTTATTTTACTTAATATATGTACAAGATATCTCTGGTACGGGTTGAGAGATGGATCGAGAACTTGCGGGTTGAGGCAGATGCCGGATCACTTGACTGGAGCAATGGGGGGAGGTACCTGCAAAGACACTCCGACGCTCAAGTCAGAATGGATCTAAGAGGTATAAGGTGTGAGGAATGAATGAATACCTGGAGGGACCTGGGTCCTCTATTTATAGGTGATGGTGAATATCTTATCTTATCTTATTTGGTTAAGATAAGGGAGACGTTTGAATTATCTTATCTTATCTTATCTTATTTTATTTGGCTAAGATAAGGGAGACGTTTGAATTCGAAAGTTGGTTAGGAGCTCTAGTGGGCTGGTTCCGGACCTTCTGGAAGGGCGAAGCGGGTCGGACCCTGGTAACCGAATTCGGGGACCGTTCTAGGTGTAGGATCTGTGGGCCGGATCTGTAACAGTTGCCCCCGGAGCGAGAGAGTGAGGGTGCTTGGTCTCATCGCTGGAGAAACCTTTTCCTCGCCGTTGTGGTTTGGGAAGGA
>NC_029787.2:13716600-13727494 GCF_000816755.2 Arachis ipaensis
TTTTTAATTTAAAAATAACATATATAAATAAACAAAATTACTTAAATACTTTTTTTTCTTTTTTCTTTTATCTTTTCCAACTTTTTTCATAAACAAATAGAAAAATTCTTGCACTTCAAATGCAATGTACAAGAACCAAGAGGAATGGTTTGGGCTACACTATTTGTCAAGCAAACGCTGCAATGGTAGGCTCTCTTTCTTTCTCCTTCTCTCTCCCCTCTCTAAATTTAGTCTCTATCCAAAAAAATTTCAATCTCATCTATTTTTATTTTTTAAAAATATTAAAAAGACCGAAATTTTGTATTCTATAACTAAAATTTTAATTTTAATTTCTGATTACCAAACATAATATTAAGTTTCAGTCTCCAGTTTCAACTAATTTCAATTATTTATAAAAGTTTTGTAAATTATCATCTATTTTTAGTATTTTACTTTTTATGTTACAAGAAATTATTTTCATTCTGCAAATTTGAGAATAGTATATAATAAAATAGTAGCATTATAAATTAGAAGAATAATAATATCTACTCCATAATAGCAATGTAAAACTATTTTGCATTGAGATCTAAATAAAAACTATCACACCAACTACTAGTCTACTATTCTCAATTTTTTATTAGACAGATTGCAACGTAGTAGGTATGAAATTTTTGTATCCATCAGGACAGCACATTCAAACAATAACAGTTACCTATTCATAAAAAAGCTTGAATTGCAGATTTTAGGGAATTAAAAACAAACTCAATGGTGCTTACTTATAGTTTTTTACTTGAGGAAAAGAAAAGGTATCCCCATCTAAGCATAAAACGTTTTTACAAAACAAAAATATCAGAAATGTTCAATGACCAAACTTTTTTTACTTAATCAAATTTAACTAAATATCTCAAGCATTTTATTGTTTTCTCTCTACCACGGTCCACGGGTCTTTCGTCCTACCAACTAACAAACCAAACACTTTATTTTATGACTGTTTACAATATTTCAATTGAATCCTACAATATTATCTAACGAAGATTTCATAAAAATTAAATTGCTGACAGCAAAAACCCAACCTGACCCTTTCATCAAAGCACTTGTTTTATTTCATTTTTTTTCAAGTAGTTAAGGAGTAGATAATGTAAGCCGTTAACTGTTAATTTTGTTAGTTTCTTCAAAAAAAAAAAATTTCTATTAATTTGTTACTAGAAACAATCAGTGCATATTATATACTTTTGCCATAATTTACACATGAATTCATTTGACATCTTAGTTTATTTTTAATTAATTTGATTTTAACAAGAAAATCAGTATTTTATTAATATTTTTTCTAAAAGACAATCAATATTTAACTAATACAATATGTTGTATTTTTACAAAGTGATAAAAGATATTTTGGGAATTAAAAGCAAGTCTTTTTATAATAAAAGCATTTTAGTGTAAAAATAATATATTTTTAAAAACAAATAAAAATAAACAATGATACACATAATACTGGAGACATTATTAGATGTTCCAAGAGTAAACAAGAAAATTTACTCTTCAATTAATTTGTTACAATCGCTAAAATGACTTTGTTATAAACACTCATTAATGACTTGTAATTAATTAATATATCAATGATAAGTAGAACATCTAATGATTTTTCATAATATAGTCCGGATATCATTTTCTCATATATCCACATTTTCATAATCTCAGTACATTATATCAAAATAAACACCTAATAGCTTTAGTGAAAAAGTCTCTCACTCCCATATTATCCGTAACCCTTTCATTATATACATTGCATAATTAAAATTACCATTCAAAATATAACACCAAGCATAATAAAATTAAACATTTCCCGAATTGGGAACAAGATGTTCACACATAAGTGAGATTTCCAATCAAAATATACATTTTCATCCAATGCAAGCACATCTAGACCGATCAAGAGCGAGGGGCTAGCATTTGCATCTTCTTTACCTTAGGTCCTGGCTTCACCGTGCTGCACAATTAATTAATCAAACAAGATTAGACACATAAGAAGGTTGAGAGTGCTTAATTTATTTTGCTCAACAATCAATATATTTATAAAGTACAACACCTAACACTACCTGGTATCATGGGGGGTGATGAATAGCCATTGGGATCCTTGTGCCACACAAAAATCAACCAGTGTCTCCAAGCTGATTTTTCGGCTTACTGCATCCTGAAGACCGAATCCAGATTCCGAATTCAACATATAGAACTAAATACGATTAAATTTTAGAGCATACAAGGAGATAATAATAGTAACTAAACGATGAGACTATATCCATACCATAAAGACATCGAATTCGTCCATTGCTCTGAAGGGGGATTCTGACATTTCATGGAGAGCTAATGCAAAGCACAAAGTTGAAAAAGAACGCTCCCCACCTAATTATAAGCAAATAGATAATAAAAACATGCACAAATTAATAATGAGACATCGTGTAAAGCACTGCCGTTATGTGAAATACAATGTAACTGTAACAAGTATCTATATGTAGACATATATTTAACCTTTATTCCTGAACAAAAAGATATAATACTGTAGGTAGTAGGTACAAATCTATGGATAAACTGTTCATTTTCCAATCTGCCTCTACTTTTTGAATGGAGGACAAAATTTGTTAGGACTTAGGAACATGGTATCAGATGATGGAAACATGGAAATATGATGAGGAATACGTGTTTGTATTACTAATAAAGGTGGTAGGTGTTAAAAAGACCCAGCCGCTTTCCCAAGCACCGATTCCAATTTTGAGATATTCCTCACAATATCTCTCCCCTACCCTCACCTTCATTCCACCTTGAAAATTCTCTCTCATGTTAGTTACAAAACCCATCCCAAATCTCCAATTGACTCAATTACAATTAAATCCCCTTTGACAAAAGTCCACTCTCACTACTCTCTGTACAAGTAAAATATTCTCATGGGGTAACACTACTTGGGGAATGGGAATTACTAGCAATCCTAATATTGGGGGTCCATAATAAAATGGAACAGATATTTACCCTACAATTGTAGCATAATCATCATGACCCTACACAACTAACCTGAAAGCCCCCTGGTGTCTCGAACAGCTCTGTTAGATGCATCTTGAGGCATTTGAACCTATAACCAAAAGAATCAAGAACTTCACAAAATCAGAAATCCAAGAAACAAATTTCAGTGGTACAAACCAAAGATGAATAAATTGTTTCAAAAATTAATAGATAAGAAATTAATGTCGTCTTATTTTTTTCATTAAGGACTAATTTCTATAACATTTTAAAAGATCAGGAATCTATTTGTCGGTTTCTTTTTGTAAGAAACTAATTTGTATGAAACAAAAATTGATAGGGCCCAATTAGTGTTTACCCATACATAAATTTGTTGAAACCGGAGTAAAGGAAGGTATAACAAATCAAATGAATGTAGTAAAATATTACACAGACTTTACCTCAATAGATAAGGTTTTCTCCTCATAATTAACTTTAATAAGTCCGCTGATCCCTTTCTTCCTCAGATGATCATTAAACCTGATAATGAGGAAGAATCAAGAAGCCCAAGTTAAAATATAACAAACAATGCCTTGAAGCAGTGGAAAGAAAAGTCATGGAAACAAAGATGATGTATGGTTAAAGAATTTATACTTCCAAGAAAGCTGCTGCTTCAGGCGAGTTGCATTGCTCTTAAACTTCTTCCCTCGTATCTCTAAGGCTCTCTGGCATGCCTGCCATGAAACACACAACTTATTCCTCTATGAAAGATGTTAAATAGCAAAGTCACCAGAAAGATGCATGCAATAAAATATTAAAATCATTCCTACATGAAAGACTTTAAATCATAAAGTCACCACAGATAATAAGTGTCAAATGAAAAACAAAGATTGCAAAAAGTTAATTGTAACTTATCATTAATGCACAGATACATAGAATTTCACCGAAATAATAATAATAATAAAGACAACGACAAAATTCCATGTTTGATCCATGTCATAGAACTATTTGCCCAGTTCCAATGTCTAAACAACAATCAAACCCATGCTCAAGGCTATTAAAGCTCTATTCCAGATATGGCAAACAAGCTCCCAATAGATGAACAATTGACTATCAGATTATATAATATGATAATAAATAATTTTCATAATAATTTAATATAATGGGGTCAAATTTAATTATATAATGGGAAAAAATAAATATCATTATCATGTACTGCTCAAGAAATTTCTAAATATTAGTGGGCCACTTGCCCCCAAAACTTGACACATAGATCCGTCCCTGGATACTACCACTATGTTGAAATCAGATATCCAACTTTAGAAAAGAATAATTTCAAGAACTAAAGTCGACAAATGAAGATATTACATTGTCAACTAAGTTAACAAAGAGGGAAAAAGCACATACATCCAACTTTTGTCGAAGAGCTTTGTACACTTTCTGCCTCTTCATAATCTTGCGTTGTTTTTTCTCATAAAGCATCCTAAGATCAGCAATTGGTTCAGAGTGCCTACAGAGGGAACAAGAAAAGATTAAGAAAGAAAAAATAAAAAGATCTTGCCAGAAGCTTCTGCTCGGCTGTAAAACGATAACATGGGGAAGAATGATTACAACATGCCTTCGGCACTCATGCTCAACTTTCTGATTTAGTTCTTTTAATTCAGCACTGATTTGATCTGGGGTTTTCATATCACAACCTTCTAATGAATCACAATCATTGATTTCATACTCGGGGCAAATTATGGAAGCCTTCTTAGCATATTCCTGCACGTTTCAATGAATGATAGTATCACTAACATGTAGGTACTACAATATTGCTTTATGATATGATGTTCATGGTGTAATCCCAATGCATAAGGACCCACAGCACCTCAGATAGCAGATTTCTTCACAAGTGTACATCCATGAGAGTAATAAGCACGATAAAGTTTCAATTCAAACACAATCTAGCTTTTGAAAAGTACTAAGGAATTATGATTTACTAATGGGAGCAAAAATACAAGCAAAATTTTCCAAAAGTTAGAAAGAAAAGGATCATGTCTTACACTTCATGATATAAAGAAACTAATCCATAGAGGACAAGAAGCCTGAGGATAAATGCTCATGGATGGAAACATAAGATGGATTTACCTTTCCTCTATCCACAATACAGGTTCTTATAAGGATGATAAAGTCCTTTGGATTTGATATGTTGAGATATTGGAGTAGTTTTTACATTGATCTCTCGTTTTTTCTAATCTATGTTTTTGTCCAGCATTTTGACTCCTTTAATTCTTTCTCTTCATCATGATGAATTCATTTTATTAGAAAAAGGAAAAAAAGAATGTCCTTCACAGGTTGCATCTCATAGCAGTGTAAAGTATCATGCCAGATCTCTCCCTGCTTAAGTTTTATGTAACATGTTTGCTTTCCTAGACTCTCAGGGGTTTTGTCTATTGAGTTTCTCGAGAGTGTTTACTCGTCCAATTTTTTCTTTTAGTAAAGCACCGTTAAAAATGAACCTTTTTATTGCGATGGTGAAAAGTATTAACGTCAAGCATACAACCTTATTCTTCTCCTTGAACAAGTTCATGGGATTTTCTTAGCCTCCTTCAAGGCATTAGTCCATTGGGTTTCTCAAGGTTGTTTCCTTGTGTTGAGATTGTTGAAAGCTAGTAGAGAAGGAATAACTGAGAACAGAGACTTTATATCTATCTCCTTCCCTAAATAGTGTCTAATAGTGTCTTTCTGTCCTAAAATAGTTACCAAATGGGGTCAAAGAGATCATAATATTTAGTATCATGAGATTATTTAAAATATTATAAGATGTAATAAAGAAATTACAAGATGCATTCGTAATTTCTAACACCTAGTCGAATATACAATGGGACTAGCTTTCTCTTTTGCATTGAAATAATTCTCTTCTCCGTCTTTTGATGCTGTACAAGATTTTTTTTGAATATACCATCATGCAGTATGAACAATGCTATTTATCTTAATTGGATTTTTATTGTTATTTGGTTGACTCTTTATGTATAGCTATAAATCTGAGTTCACTCTGAACTAATCAATGGCTCCTCGATTTCATTATCACATATGCAAGACCACCTCACTACAAAAACTTATGGATCCTCAGGTTTCCTGATGTCAAAAACTTTCTCAAAATAGAAAGCCATACAAACTCCAAGTAAGATGGAGAAACAAAAATAAAGGGTCATCATCTTGCCTAACAGCTTCCAGCAGAAAAGTTATCTATATTATGGGAGATACAAGAGATTTTTTAACTGATTCTTCGAATAGTTAGCTTATGTCTAGCTAAAATCTTATTATTCATGGTCCACTTCATCATCCACATACTTGCATGCTTTCAAAGGAAAAAGATATAGGCAAATAAATAATATGAAACAGATATGCATTACAAATCTAAATCAGAATGCACCTCACGCATTTTTGTAAGCTCCTGATATTCTTCCTCGGCCTTCTTAATAGCAGGTAGGACCTTGTTTTCCATGAGATTTTCATAGTGAGCCTTTCCCTTAAATTTGTTTAGGAAAAAAGAAACAAATGAAGATATTATCAAAATTTTTAAACAATAATAAAGAACAGTAAAAATGTATACCTGTTCAGCCGACTCCAGTTCACTTTCAATTTTCCTACATTGACTCCCAGCCTTTTCAATCGCAGTAAATTTGTCCTCTGCTGACCCTACATTTGCCATGTTTTAAAGAGTATTATCCATATAACATCTTATCACTTTAAACAGCATAACTGACTCACATAAAAGAAACAATTATTACAATTCATACCACGGAGCTTGTCAAATTTTACTTTAAGATCCTTTGCTTTGCCCGATGCTTCATCCTTCCTTTGTCGAAGGGCTTCCAACAATATTTGTTCTTCTTCTAATTTCTTCTTGAATTCCTAGTGTTTATTATAAACGAAATATTGTTTGAACTTGGAAACAAAAACACCAAATCAAGCACTAAACCATTCTCTTCTTTTGTTTTCCTTTTCCACCCTGGAACTTGCTAGTGTTGAAATAGAATAAAGAATTGTTTAAAATTATAAACATTATACAACAAGATCAAATTGTGCATTAAGAACAAGTTAAACAAGTGCAAGGCACAAAAAAAAACATAATGTAACAAGATGAACATTTTACACAATCTAATTCTAGTTTAGATAATATAATTGTATGGTTTTGATGTCTTGCCATATTTATCAGTTTCACAAGTTGATTTATCAGTATTTTTAATAATTTATTCCAACACCCTCATTCTCTGAGATATTCATATGTTCAACACTTTCAGCAAAATTTTAAGGCAATGACACAAATAATCAAATATCCTCAACAACTCAGTTCTTTCCTTATTTGCGCGATAGGGTTGAGTATGCTCTCATACATAATAAATTGGTTATTTGCTAATAATAATATCATCAGAGGGCCTTGGCCTGTGCATCTCTTGGGTTTTTTAACAGTTTTTTTTCCCCTGTTCCTTCTTATTAACAGACTAATAGGGCAAGAGCAAGAGGCTTGAGTCTGCACTAAACCTTCCAGTAACGAGTATGCCTTCCCCAACTGTTAACACTACTTAGAACAAGTAGAATTTCATTGTTAAAAGATGGATAATAGTAAACATACTGTGATTTCTACATCAAGCTCCTCAACAGATGAGGAAGGAATTGAGCTATTTTCAGCAGCATGCTGATGCATTGCCTCCTCCAAAGCTAGCTTCTTAGAAGATAAACTTCGTCCAACATTTTCACAATGCCTCTGAAAGAAAAAAAAAAAACAAATTAAAATATAAGGTAACAGATGAAGCATGGACCAGTAGCGACAGGATATATTGAAATGAAGCAAATATAAGTCGGTGATTATTTTTCTCAAGGCATTATAAAACTACTTTTAGCATTTCGTTTTTAAATATCATATACATTTAATAAGATCTAAATAAGCGATGCTACTATTATGAAGACATGTTCCCTTTAGGCTTGTAAGAACCAGGGATTTCTGCTTTCTCATCAGTTACTAGATTATGTTGTTCTCTTGATAACAACATAATAAAGAACAGCTAAGATGACAGCTGTAGCTAACTTAACAATGAAAGGTCCAAACTACCCTTAGAGTAGCTTCCCCAACAAGGTACCACTCTCTTGTGTCTAAACAGGTAAGTCACTCAATTGAGGACTTCAGATTCATAATATACAATTAAGAGTAATTTCTCCTCTCTTCTCTTTACTTCATTCACTGTTTTTTTAGTTCTCTATTACTTTGCATAAGGAAAACAAATATCAAACAACTTGAACCAACCAAATGCTGGATATTGAAAGAACCTTTTCCGTTGTCTATATAAAAAAAGATGCATTTAAAAGAACCTTTTCCGTTGTCTATATAAAAAAAGATGCATTTTGACCTAATAGTTGTTCAAAGTGGGACATTTAGCATAGTCAACTTGGGTTGGTTCATGTGGTTAATTCACTCGTCCGCTTAAAGAAGTGTCGGGAAGTCTAAATCCCGCCTTGTACATGCAACAAACAATTGGTCAGTGACAAACCCTTAAATGAAACTCAGATCCATGACAGATTAATCATTGGCCTGTCAGACTTGGGGATACCGTGAGAAATTAATAAAAAAAAAAAAAGTGGACATCCAACAAATAAATGAAACCAACATAAAATATAGCAAAGAACAATGTAGCTATGCATAAATATTTTGGAGGCAAAAATAAAATAAAAAAGACAACAATAGTACAAAATATATGCAATGTCTTGCCTTTACAGATGTAAGATTTGATTCTAGTTCCCGAAGTTTGATCTCTGCCTGTCGTTTTCTACTTTTACCCTCATTAGCTGCATTTTGTTCATCAGATGCCTTACTTCGAAGATCCTTAATATGATCTTCAAAAGAACTACATAAACGGCCGGGTCCCTTCCCCTTTAGTGGAAGAGTAGTCTCCACACCACCTCGACAAAACCTAAAGATAACTTATTTCAGACAGCACAGTTCCAAATTTAGGGATTCAAGACATGAGCATATAGTAGAAATTTCAAAAAGCGTGAGCCATGTTCCATTACAAAACAAAATGCAGCAAATCAATAAAAATAAGTTGGAAATGGGGTGAATAAATAGCAGTTGGTATCCAAATGTACATGTAAACAGAATTATTAGTCCGGTTGGAATTATAGTGAATGTATGGAAGTGTGTATGCAATTTATGAAGCAAAAACACTTTGTTGAGTTGCTATGTCCACATGTTAGACAGATTACAGACACTTTAACACTAATACAACATATGTGTGTAACTATGTCGGAACGAAATATTAGAAAAACATGGCGGGACTCACTTATACATGACCACATGTTAGTATGTCCAACCTTATGTTCGTTGATTAATAAAACCTTATGTCCAATCTTATCTTTAGCATATATTTTTTTAGAAGATTATGTATTATTGATTATTAAAACAAATTATCTAAAATGCTTTGTATGTTTAAAAAGAACATAAAAAAATTGAAATTGTTAGTTTGCAGTTCAATGTGAATAAAATATCAAGTTATGTCTGTGACTAGCAAAAATTTGAAATCAATGTGTTTGTATGCCAGTACATCATAGTATGTAATTGAGAAAGAATAACACTATCACTAAGATGGAGAATTACAGACATATAAATCAAGAAAGGGAAACTTTCATTAACTTTCTACATAATCCCATTACAAGTCTAGCACTACTATTTAAACCAATTCTACTTGTTATCTAGTCCAGTCACTAGACAAGACCAGAAATGTTCAAATAATCAAATGTCGAAAAGGAATGTTTATTGAATTGGTAAGTACCACGAACCCCAGAATTCGGGTGAAAACAAACCCCAATACCGTCTGGAAAAATGAGGTCCACTCCAAGACTCAATTCTCAAAATGATCAACAACACCTAACTAATCCCATTTACCTTTATAACAACTAGCTCCAAAGTAACTAATAATCCTGACAGTGAAAAACAGGAACTTCGTGATATTTGACATTACTGTGTAACTTGGTAAAAGGTGTGACATTTAGGATGGATCTCTGGCAATAACAAATTATCTGTTTGCAGTTATAAAACATTATGTGAAGATGGGATGCAGGGATGGCAATATAAAGTAGCACTGGACTTACATTTTCTTGCCATCTGCTGTGTAGATCTCTTTCAGATTCCGAGGCTTTTGATTAAAAGCAACCACTTTGCCAGTATCATAATCCTTCACGAGTACTTGTCTCTCAACATTTCCCTAGCAAGGCAATAAAAACATTATAAAAGACAGGGAAGAGACATTCTTATTTGTGGTTTTGTTTCTACTGAGAGTGACAAAAGCAATCACTAGATTAGCAGACAAAATGACTAATTGATATTGTTAAAAAGAAAAAAAATCAGTAAGGTAAAAAAAGTTAGGATGATAAGAAACCCCGACCAAATAAAATAGAAAATATGAATTAAGCAACGTGATCTGCCAACATTTCTTTCAAAGAAACCCCATATAAAAATACCATTGGCTCTACCAACTACAAGCTAAGCACCTGTAATCATCTAAAGGAGCTGCTCATCCACATAAATGAACACAAGAGACAAGAACTCTGCTCCTACCAAATATGACAAATAGTTGCATAGAATGGTGACAAGAATTTAGCATCTTTTCTACTCCAAAAGCTAGCCAATAGACACAGGTCTATGGACCGGGGCCAAACCCAGCACTAAATGGAAATGTCGAGCAAAGAATTCCATAATGGAACAGATATAAAACAATTTGAGAACAAATCAAATTACAAATTAATATCCTAGAATAATCAAAGCTAATAGTGATTGATTAAGAGCTGGAGGAAAATGGAAAAAGTTATGAAATGTATGAGTTACAAGACCATGGCAGAACCATTACCATACACTAGCAATTATGATGGGAGAGCCCAAGGCCTTATA
>NC_029787.2:13727590-13739487 GCF_000816755.2 Arachis ipaensis
TCCTTTTTTAAGTATTGACCATCTCGAAACTCATAACAAAGCATCCCAACAGCTCCACTCTATGGCAATTCACCCAGTGGCATTTTACTTGGCCACTGGTGATCAAAACCCTCCGCAGGTAGCCCTTTCAGTTTGGCCGGCTGCCTTATAACACTCTTTTTCAGTGTTGCTCCACCAATGTGGAGCTCTTTTTCAGGTATTGATCCCTCAGGACCCAACATCAAAGTTGATAGTTATTGATTAATAGCTAGAGGGACAAAAAATCCCATCAGGTTTTGATAAATTGGGGAAAAGAAGAAGGAAAACATGATCTTGAAAAGGTTCTTCAGCAAAAAGAAAACATTAAGATACTAACTAAAGCACAAGCAAGGATTTTGTTAATTACTAGATCCACTAAGACATTAATCACAGTGTCGTTCTCAGATTGTAAAAGGGAAAGTGTTGATGGATGATTTGTCTCAGGAAGCATGTGCTGTGGTATTTTTAACCTACACCAAAAGCAGACATGATCGCAGTTAGACACAAGATCACACGAGAAACCAGACTTATATAAACAAAAAAGAGCAACAGAGCATGCTAACAGACAAGAAGCAATTAAGTTACCTCGGTATTGAAAAATCATAAATAATAATTTGAAGGTTCCTATAGTTTGCTTCCTTCGCCAATTGTTTCAGAAGAAGAAAATCCTTATGATCAGTTACTATAAAGGAATTGAGCAATCCCCCGATGGCATGTTCAACAGTAGCAGCCCATTTTTTAGCATCAAGTAAATTCTGTTAAACCATAAATCAAGACCGTGTAATAATAATTTGGTATGGTTAGTGGGACAGTCAAGTAATTTCCTAATGCAGTTAAACTGACAAAGCTAGGATTTAAACTTGATATGTGATTAGATCAACAGAAAAAGTCAGGGATAGAAGGTGTTAAGGGAAAGGATCTCACACCCATGACAATTTAACTAGCGAAGCCTAGTAACTTAGTAAGTGAAACATTAGAAGAAAAGGCAGTTATTAGAACAGGATTCCTGCTAACAGCAAGAAAACCAAGAGAACAATCTGGTGAACAGAGCTATCTTATTCCTTTGTATATCCAACAAATAAATCCCACAATTAAGCCATCCTAAATAAGATTTGATATAGAAAACTTCAGATCAGTTAAAAATATTATATTATATAATTATCAAAGCATAGTCGTTAATGTCTTCTTTTAAGGAGGAATGACAATGGCTGATAAACAATTTGATTTAACCCCTCAAGCGTCAAAATGCACAACACAAGCCTACAAATACAAGATGAACAGTGTCTAACAGATAACAAGAAAGCATCACAAACTGTATTACCAAATGGACACCAATTGGACCAATCGGTGGCATCTTAAACCTTTGATGATTTTTCTCAACTAAATATATCAGATGTATTACTCTTTGTCCTCCAAAACCTGCAATCTGTTTCCAAAAATAACATTGTCAAAGTCAGTAAATTTTAATATAAATTGCTATGCTTTTTAGTATGTTAGATCTATCTTGAACATACACAGGATGAACAAACAAATGAAAACCTTCATTGTTAATTCGAGCCTCAGCAAACACAGGATGTGTCATACCTTATTGCCTTGTTTCTGTTCATAGTCGCGGATTTGCTTGGAGATTTCATTACAATTGTTTTCATGATCTTGGATCTAGAAAAAGCACACATGTTTTACCAAAAAGTGACATGCAAAGCTTTAAAAAAAAGAGAAATTAAAGAACAGAAGACCTGTCAAATGAATAATAAACTATGACAATTTGCATAAGCAAAAACTCAGAAATATCATGAACATTTTCAGCAATTAGTCGTCAAAATTTGAACTTTTAAATCTAGAACGTATCAATAGTTCCCATATACAAATAAATATTGCATTTATCACAAGACTTTGGAACAAAAGGACATCTAGTGGTAATTAAAAAGTAAATGTTGACAAAATCCTATGATTCACATCTCCCTCTATCTCTCTGCAATAAAATGGAGGTAGGATACTTGATCCCTATGTGATTTTCATAGTTTCTTATATCCCCCTTTTATAAAGGAGTCTGAGATACTTTTTCTCCATTCATTTTGCATTTTATGGGGAAGAAACTGTAACAATTTTCAAAATTTCATCAAATTAAACAAAAGGGAAACCACAAATAAAAATTTGTTTACAAGACAACCAACCCAAGAATAGCATATTTGGAACAAATAATCTTAGCTTGTAAACATCAATAACAGATGAATCACAACCATAGATGAAAAGTGTTCAAAATCACCACACCTTATAAACAATTGTCTTAATTTCTTCATTTTGCAAATTTATGTTGTTCATTAACTTAGTCTCTTCCTCCTTTAACCTGGATCAATAACAAATTATAAGGGAGAAAAGTTCCTCAAATCCAGGTAAAACACAAATATGAAATATCACAATTAAAGCTTAACCTTCCCCAGTCTAGCTCAGCAGCATGAACCTCATGTTGGAGACCCTTAAGTTTCTCCTCCAAGTCAGATTTTTCAGCCTGCATTATTATGATAAACAATAGAATTGGTGATTACAAAAAAAAAAGGGATGTCATGGCACTGTAATCAACAATTAGTCATTTCAAATTGATGACATGAATGATCAGAAAACAGCACACACAACCAAAGAAAAACGGAGCACACAAAACATTATAGATACATGTATGAGCATTGAAAAAAAAAGAGGGGCGGGGGGCTGGGGAAGAGAAGGAGTAACTAACAAGTTGTTTGAGTTGAAAACATTCAAGAATCCTTCAACAATGCACTAACTGAAAATACAGCATAATTTTTTTGATCATTCAAGTAAACAAAATCACAGGAAGACCTCATCTTTTAGAAAAATACAGATACTCATTCTAGGAACTCTTGTATCCAAAATTTAGTTTCAAGAAGTTAAAATGAATTCCAAAAGAATCAGTGATTTACTGAACCAAAAAAATGTTCCACTAGGTGAATAAAATAAGCATATTTTACAACTTGAGAAAATAAAATTGAAAAAACATCAAGAAACAATTAACTATCATTATATCCATAAACATGGATACCTGAGTATTTTTCACATGCTGCTCATGAAGATCCTGCACTTCTTGTTCAAGTTTTTTAAGTCGCTGTAACATCTTCTGTACTTTGCTAGTTTTGGAATTGCAGTCATGCTCAAGTTCAAGAGCTTCTTTTCTAGCCTAAAATTGGGGAGATGCATAAAATAGACATGATACCTACTACAACATAAAATAGACATAGAAAAAAAAGAAAGTATCCCACTTCCAACATACCAAGGACAAAGGCTGATTTTGATCAGCAATAATTTGATTAAGTTGTGTATACTCTTCCATCATAATTGCAATTACGTCCTTCTTCTCAGAGATGCCTTCCTTCAATCTTTCAATATCATTCTGCAAAAGGAATTAAAATCCCAATCTAATTTTAAATTAACTAGAAGGAATAAAAACAACAAAATGCCAGTAAATTCTCCAAATCATTGCTAGCTGAAGAACAAAAACATCTTCCTAGCTGACATACAAGAAAAATATCTGCAGTGACCTCAAATTGGCTGAAAGACCAAAATAAGGAAGAATGATTTGTACTCTGCCACTCAAACATCATGGGAGTTTAAAAGCAGTTGCATCATGAAGACATATTAACTACTACTATAGAAAAGTGAGTAAAGTTTTTTTTAGAGAAAAAAAGGTCCCAGTGCAACATGGGGAAGAATAAGGAATCCTCCAAAATAAGTATTTAATTATTTATACGCAAACAAAGGAGCAAGACTAACACATTCAAGCAAAAATGAGAACTAAAAAGTAAGGGTTTATCATAAACATAGACTCGTATATACAATGCTTCATAATGGAATTTCACGTTAACTTTCTCAATCATGATTGTGGCAAAAAGCTATTTCACAAATAGCTTTTTACTAGAAATGCTTAGTTACAATACTGTAACTAATCATAAATATAGCAAGACTAGAACATTCTTTGAATTCATTCCCATAATGCACTCACAATTTACCATTTGAAACAATCCAGAGTTTAGCCACCATTCTGAAGGGTACTACCAGTTCTGGCAAGCCTCAGAATTATGAAGACAAACCCAATGAAATACCCTAGTTTTCATTGTCTACCATACATAACTTCCTTCACATTTGAAATACAGTACAAAATTAGAATGTATTATTCTTGAACCACAAACACAACTCCAAATTATATTAATTGGCAAATCAAAACGTCACTAGGAGACAAACATATAAGCTTACATACCAATTGTTGATCAATCTTAGCTTGGCAGGCAGGTATCCGGTTCTTTAGCTTATCTATCTTTGCACTTTGTGCCTGAAGATTCTTATCCACATCATAAACCCAAGACCATGCAAGTTTCTTCTTTAACTTTTGAATGTCTACAGACATTTGTTCAATATGTTCCATAGCTTTGATTTTGTCTTGCAGCTCCTTAAGCTCCTTCTCAACAGGCTTTATTGAACCCTCTAAGTCTTTAACTATGCCATGTGCGACACCTATTTCTTTAGAAATGTTTTCCAAGAGATCATTGACTTGCTGTAGGAGTGTGGCCTTGTAAAAAAACTATTAGATAAAGTATGAGCACAGATTTTGCGTAAGCATATTAAAAAACATTATATCAAAATGCAGTGATAACCTTAAATTTATCTTTATCGTTCCCAGAATGCAAAAATTCTCTGCTTTTGTCTTGACTCATAATTACACACGGATTATCCACATCAATCTGAAAAATAAGAAGATTGAATCATTGAGAAAACTTCAATGTTGGAGGGGGGAACAACACCACACCAATGTTTAAGAAATTTTAGCTAGTATGTCAACAAAGTAACAGGAACCCTTACATTTTAAAATATATACAGCAGAGACATCATCCAATGAACTCAATTAAAGAAATTCCAAACAAAATTATCATTATTAATTAATTACTAAAGTCACGAGTAGTTTAGTTCTTCCACCGTCCACATAACCACCGACTTAAAGAAAATATAGAAACCATATATAGCAGCATTGATACTATCATGAATTTACTATGCTATAGTCATTAGAACACAGCAACAAAGTGGAAATCCAAGATAGTTTTCTTCGCCCAAAATACTGAGACCTCGGACCTTCCAGCAATAAGAGATACTATATTTGAAAAACCTCTATAATAAATGAGAAATCTTACATTAAAATGCTCAACCATTTCCCGGAGATCCGCTATCCGATGGCCCACTCTCTTTCCTGTCAAAAGATCAGGATATAGATCACAATAATGAATTATAGCATCATTGACAACCATTTGTAGAAAGGTTTTTCCAAAAGGTTGCTAATGACTGCAACACTAAATTCACAACTATTAAAACCATGCTGAATCATATTGAATTAGTTAAATTCTCAAAAATGAATAAGACTACAAATCATGACCAACAAAAATTAAAAGAAAAGTTCAATTAGAAAATGGCGGGAATTTAAAAAATAAAATTTAAAAAAAAAAATGACATACACGGTACACCCATAAATAAAATGTTTATATCAAATTCAAATTACAAAAATAATTATCTTAATATGGAAACATGATTGGAAGCAAATTCAACTATCGTCATTTTTTACGCAAGTTAAAATGCAATAACAAGAATTTGTTAAATATCTCTTCAGACACCCTTTAGAACCGACTCATCTGTGTACCCAAGCCCAACAGTGATCTTGGCCGTAAGATTATACTAAAGAGTGATGGGAAGTACCAAAGTATAAAGAATTCATAGACACTCCATTCCACAATTTCAGTGTTTTAACTAGTAAAGCAAATGTCATAAAACTATTCTATTATCCAAAAGAGTTGTACATATGTTACGTAGTAACAAACCATCTCTCCCAAAAGCTTAAACTATTAGATACAAGCATATAAATAATTTCCATATCTAACACAACCTCTAACACAAAATCCTATTTTTGGTTTTAAGGCGAGGAGAAAACACAGGCCCATTTTACGTTGTGCTAAAATTCGATTTTTATTTAGCAAAATAAGGGCAACAAGGATCAAACTCTAGACCCTTTTAGAAGATCTAATACTATGTCATGAAAACATTTCTACCAAAAGCTTAGAATGTTGTTAGCTAGGCACGTGAATGGTTTTCATACCTAACAAACAAAATGTTAAAAAAACATGAAACACACCTTGGTGATCTTTTAATATAATGGAGTTTGCAGATACGGATATCCTACGTTCAACAATGATAACGTCACCATATATTTCAGGCTTAAACGCATCTTCTCCTTCATTTTGAATTTCAACATGGATGACAGCATTGCTACAAAGAAACAATAAAATAAAGAACTACGTAAAGAAATGACATTCGCAAATTACATTAACAAATCTCCCAGACATTGTATTGAGCTGTTAAGTTGAAAAGTTATTTCTTTGAATGAAATAAAACAAATTAGTTCACCAAATAAGCCATAACCAAACAAATTGAAACCTTGTTAGAAAAACCGGTTTATTGAAATGGCTTCAAAATGCGAACCTGTTGTTTTACGTTATGCGTTACTAGTTACTACTTTCCCTTATTCCTTGGAACCTCAAGGATAAGACAGACAGAGAATAATAGAAAGAATCAAAAAGTTCTCATGCCACTGCCACCGAAACATCCACCACAAGAGCGAGTTAAATTTCGTCTGAATAAACAACATAAAAGGGAAGGACTATGAAAGCTCCCATGTTCATGTTCAACTTCATTTAAGTGCACATTGGAGATCTATAATTTTGGAATGGACCTTCACTTATACATTCAGTTTGAATCATGTTTGGTTTTGGTTGTGTGTATAAGCCAAATGACGAACTGAACTGTTAACTGGTTTAAAGCCAGTTCACCAGATTTCAATCTGGTTCAGTGCCTGATCAGGGATTTCTAAGATTAGTTTGGTTCAAAATCTCTAAACTTGTAACCTGGTTTAGGGTAGTTTAGTTTAGTACTTGTTATCAAACCAAACTATGTCCACCCATACTTGACAAAGGGCAGGCTACAGAAACAAGATATCCTGTTCTAGCCATAGCATAAGCTTCTTTAGAATTTTTTTCGCCCAGCAGATGCAAATAACTATAAATACAGAAAATGTTGATTATCACTAGGATAACCCAATTTCTTAAGTTGGTTTTATCTTCTACATTGGATAGCAGCATCCGGAATATTGATCCTTTTAGGTTGTTTCCATATTTTCTGTACTTTTGTTTTGCCTCCCATTCTCTGGGTAAGGAGGAAAACGTTCTTGAAAATCCCTTTCGAACTCCAATCCAAAGCTCCCTCTAAAACTAAATTATTGATTTCGGATACCATATTCATTTGAAAGCCCCAGGATAAGTAAAAAAAAAAATTGGCATTGCACCGCTAGCAGCCCTCACTGACACCACCTAGTAAAAGTAATAGAGAGAAATAGTTTGTCACATCTACCTGCAACCCTTTTTAATGAGATCCTTCAAATGGTTTGCCCTATCGGTCTTTTTAGCTCGACTACCAAATGCAACACACAATGCTGTTAGGATGGCACTCTTACCACCTGGAAATAGTAATACCAAAACCAAACAAACAACAATAACTCGTTACACAACAATTGCAAATAATTATATCCACTGTTTGACTACATAGAATTCCCAACCACTTGCTCCTAAAAATGTCACTAAAAGAAAACTCAAAGATACATAATAAAGCACGTAAATTTCGCCAAACTATGTTTCCGAAGGAATATTGTGAAACCATCAAAAGCAATAACAAACAAAAACTAATCCAAGGAAAGAAACAAAAGGAAAACACAAACTGACTTCCGTTTTGACCAAGTACGAAATTGACGGCGTTTACGAACTCCATCTCGAAGTTTTCATGGCACATGAAGTTCTCCAGTCGAATCTTCTTGATGGTACCCGCAGTGTGCTGCGGTTGCTGCTCATACCGAAGATTAGAAGGGCAAACCCTAGTCGTGGATTCTCCCATCCCTTCTTCCATTCTGGAATAATATTCGCTGTCTTTGAGCCCTAACCCTAGCACAGAGAGAGAGCAGGGGTGAAGTGAGTCCGAATTGAAAGAAACCGAACACGATTGAGAAAAAAAAAAGTCAAGAAACGAATGGATTAATGGCGCGAAATGGTAATTTACAATTGTGCCACTGGAGTGAAGACGTGTGAAGCAAGCTGTGATGTCACGCAGGTAAAAGAGAAATAAAAGGATTAATTGATTAAACATTTAATGAGTAATGACCAATTTAGCCCTCTAATTTTAAACCCTACAATTAATAGGCAGTTTCTACTTTCTATTAATATACTTTTTTTATAAATTAAATATGTATAATAATAGTAATGGTGTTAAGATGATAAATAACATTTTTTATTTTTATGATTTATATATGTTGAAGAGTAGTTTAGAAAAGAGAGATTTGTTTATTTTTTTAGTATTATTTTTATATAATAAAAGATAAAATATCGATAGATAAAATAAAAGAATAGATAAGTAAGTTATTTAAGTCTCAGAAATTAGTCTAATAATACTTTTTATCCCCATAAGTATATTTTTTACCTAACATTCTTAGTATGGTGTATACTGTCTTATACATAAATTATTTTGCTGAACTTGGCCTATTACATCTCAATTTTTCTTTAGTTTATTTGTGTGTGTGTGTGTGTGTTTTTTTTTCTTCAGTTTGATTGATCTCATCCCTAAAACAATCGATAAAAATGACAATTTGAAGCAAATAATAATGCTTAATAATCAGTATAAGTAATAATTATTTTGACACTCCATTCTTGACGAAAAATTTTTAACTAATTAGTCTCAAACAATGTTATTTATAAGGCTATCACAGTATCACTATTTTTTATAAAAATTCTTGTAAACAGGATGTGTCTTTTTTTATCTGAAATTTAGCCCTTTATGGCAAGACTTTATTTCAAGTCGAAGTACTCCTAATAACGTCATTGTTGCACAAGAAATCTTGTATTTTATAAAACAAACTAAATCTCAAAAAAGTACTCTTACTTTTAAGATTAATTTGAAAAGGGCCTATAACATAGTGGATTGGAAATTTTTTGCATACTCTCAATAGCTTTGGGTTTCCGAGTTTTATCATTAGGGTTATGATGGAGTGTGTAAAAATTTGTTTTTTGTCCATTTTCTAAAATGTCAGTAAATTAGATAATTTTACCTTCCAAAGAGATTTCAGATAAGATGATCTTATATCTCTCTATTTTATTTGTTCTTTGCATAGAATATCTTGTTTCTTATATTTCTAGTCAAGTTAAGGGTGGGATTTGGGTGTTAGCAGCAGTCTCAAAAGGAGGCCCAAGATCATCACTAAGGGTGTGTGTGGTTCAAGTACTACATTGTTACAAAAATTCTATTCTCATGAGAATCAAAGATACCCAAAGGGAAGATGGGAATTGAAATGATGATATTTTGATTTCCTGAAATCAAACTTGCTTAGGAATAGCTTTTCAAACTTTGAACCAAATATGAGAATATGATATTCCCATCTTAAAATTCCTAGGAATTATTTTATAATTCCTCCAACCACACACACCCTTAATGTTTGCCGATGATTTATTTTTATTTTGTAAAGCTAGAAAATCTTAAGTGCAGAATGTCATGAACACTTTCTCTAATTTCTGCAAAACCTCCGAAATAAAAGTTAATTTTGACAAATCCAAAGCCATTTGCTCAAAAAATGTGAATTCTAGAAGGAAAGAAATCTTTACTAGGATATCTTCTATTCATTTCTCACTCTCAGACTAACAAATTGGAAGGACAAACTCTTAAACTGAGTCGGTAGACTTTGTCTAATTAATTCTATTGTTTTATCTCTTCCAATCTACCAAATGCAAGTCTCCTATTTTCTCAGCTAGGCAATGAACAAGATTTTCTCCTTGACGCGTCATTTTCTTTAGAAGGGCCAAGTGAATGGAAGGGACATGAGCTTACCCATTTGAAAACTGTGGTAACTCCCAAAAAATTTGGAGTTTGGGGGGTTAGAGATCCAGCTTGTGCTAACTTAACTCTTTTAGGCAAGCTAATTTGGCAATTTTTACATTGTCCTTTTGGATGCAACTTTTGATAGCTAAATCAATAAGAATTTGAAACAATTCTTCTTGTCTAATATGATGAAGGATTCTCACACTTGGAAGAGTATTTATAAAGCATCCAAAGCTCTTAGGGGGGATTATTCATGGAATATTGGCTCACTTCAACAGTCTTTTTAGTTTGACAACTGAATTATGTGCACGTATCGGATACAATGTTATATATTAGCGACCTCTGAAGAGATGGTACTTGGAATTTGACTGATGTTGCTATCCTGCTATCTGATAACTTCAAGCAACGCCTTGACGCCTTTAATCCGAGCTAGGATGCTAGCGACATAGTGGGTTGGAGTTGGTCTTTTTCAACTTCAAAGTTGTATTCTTCCGACAGTGGTTACACGTGGTTAAGTAAGTACAAGTTCGGTTGGGATGAGCATGGAAATTGATTATGGATATGGTTGTTACCGGAAAAAATCAAATTCCTAATTTAGCTTTGTCTTCATGATGCAATTTCAACTGCTGAATTTAGATTTAAGAGAAACCTTGCAACTTCCAATTTTTGTCCGAGGTGCCAAAAATCATTCTGCATTGCTTTAAAGGACCGATGAAAGGCCAGAAATATTTGGAAGAAGTTGAATTTGCAACACTTGGGCATGATTTATTAGATTAATAAATGTAAGAGTACCAATATATTCCTATTTTTTGCTTGCTTTTGGTGGATTTGGAGGGATAAGAATAATGATGTGTTCAATTCCAATGAAGTTTGGTCTATTGATAAAGTGGTGGGACTTATCTATGTTTTAAAACAATGAGCTGCAGAATATTTTTTAAAAAAAGGTTCTTCAATCTTCATGCTACTCACTCCATCGGCTTTACTTGGACAACTCTTCCACAAGATTCAGTCAAGGTAAACTATGATGCAAGTGTCTTTGATGATAAGAGTAAGACGGGATTTGGCTGTGTTATTAGAAATTCATATAGTTTATAGTTGAGAGGTTGCATGGGAGCTCTACCTTATGCGAGTGTGCGCAGATGTGAATTATTTACAATCTGGCAGGAATTACTATTATTGTGGGAAGGTGGTCATAGAGAGATTTCTTGTGAAACTGATAACTTTGAAACCTTTAATTTGATTAGTGATCAAAACATAGGAGCTTATTACTTGGACAAGGATATCGTTAGCAAAACCTATGAGATCTTGAAGTGGAGATGAAAGACTAATATGGATCATATTCAGCAGATTGCCAACAATGTTGTTGATGCCATAGTGAGATGTGCTAATATAAACATGAACCCTCAAATTGAGCTCCTGTGGTGTTGGAGAGAGTTTGGGAATCTTCTTTAACAAGATATATCTTAATTTTATTCTAGCTATGTTTTTTGCTTTTCTTTGATCTCTTGTTACCAAAAAATTACTTCAGAATTATATTTTGAATTCAATCATTCGAAATAGCATATATACATGAAATTTTGGGGTCCCATTCTAGCTAATAGAAAGGTAAACTTTCAACTAGACACCAAAATAAAAAGGTAAATTTCAACAAAGCTATTAGAAATTAAACGACACAAGGAGCCTAACCGAAATTAAATAAAAAATAAGCTAAAAAGAAGTTGGAAATACATAATTAATTTTCAATTGGTAAACTGAAAATAAAGTTTTTCTTTAAGAACTACATATTATGACCAAGGGCAATTTGTTTTGCCCACACTTTGTCAGCGATAAAGATTTCAACCAAATCACTGAAAGTTTTATTTTAAATTTATCAAAACAATACTTTAATACTTTCTCCTTGTATTTTTACATAATAAAGCTAT
>NC_029787.2:13739539-13745113 GCF_000816755.2 Arachis ipaensis
CTATAAATATGAGATTAAGATAAAGTGAAATATAATAAACAGTTGAAAATAAGATTAAAAAATAATTAAAAGAAGTAGAAGAAGATAGAAAAGACAATGCGTGTAGTCGATAAAAAATATACTGTAAAAAAGTTTAGTATAATCAATGAATATAAAAGATGAAAGACAAAAATTAAGATATATTTTTATTAAAAAATTTAAAAAAAATATTATGAAGAAGAACCTATTAATCGAGTCTATGAAAATATTATAGAAAAGGGTAAAGTATAGTTTTTATCTCTAAAGTTTGTCAAAAATTTTAAAAATATCCTTAAATTTTATTTTATTTTAATTTTAACTTTAAAATTTTTTTATTTGCATCAAATATACCTTTGGCAGCTAACTTTTCAAAAAAATTATGACTAATTCAACAACAATTTCACAAACAAACTAGACATAATTGTCACGCATTATTATTAGATTAGTATTAAACTCTCTGAAAATTTAGTTGTCAGAAATATATTTGATGAAAATCGAAAACTTCTAAAACAAAATATATTTTAGGAGTATTTTTAAGACTTGACAAATTTCAGAGACAAAATATATACTTTACCCACAAATAAAAAAATAACATGACAAATTTGTGTTTTACTATCTTTCTAAATAGGCCTAACTCTGCACAAAATGTTTTCTCACCTAAGAATAAGAGTTTAATTTTGATGCGCTGGCAGTATGAAACGTTTTATACAATTGTCTAATTATATCTATTCTTTTGAATGTTTATTCACGCAGCCAATGAAAAAAATGGTTATTTTTGCATACCTAACATTAAGTAATTGGATATAAGAGTAAAACTACTTTACACAAACTACAATGACCAGTGATCAAAATTATTTTCTAAGAAGAATAGTCCAATTTATTATAAAGGCTGTGCCATTAATATACATTCCTAAACAAATTTAGTTGGACAAAATACACCTCCCTCATGCCTATGACTTCTGCAATTGCAATACTAGACAAATGCCATCAACTGTATCATCACAATATAGGCTTTTAAAACATCTTACGATAATAGATGGATGTGACTCCAACCTGAAAACTAGCTCATGGGAGAAGAATTGCCCAATGTCCATTGCCGAAACATTATAAAGGCTATCTATCTCAACAATATTCCAAGCAATGTAGGACTGAACTTTATCCAAATACTGTTTTTCTTCCATTTTGAATGAAAAAATCCTATCTAGTAAGCTGATGCATAGAGTATATTATGCCTGCAACTCGACTAACATAAAATTGAGTACATGGTCAAATAATGGATAATAGAATTCAAGCAAAACTTAAGCAGGGATGAAGGAGTGGAGAAGTATATAACAGAAATAGATATATGGGCAGCCCAAATATTTTCCCCAAACCACCTGTTCATATATGCTACTATTTCTTTCTTAACTTGCCAAATGCCAACAAATATAAAATGCAAACGAAAATCCGAATCTTAAATAATTATTAATTTCCTCATATAAACCTAATTTATAGGAACAATATAAATGCTTGAAATATAGGAAATAAACCAAACCGCCAGTGAGACCAAAGTAATAGTACGTCGTCGTTTAATCCATGTAGTTGAATCCATCCGGTGAGAGAAGACTTTGTATGCTTGCGATTGTTATAGATGAGGAGGAGATTGACCGCTAACATATCTAACATCATTATTGTCTTTTGTGATTTTATTCCTTTTGCAATTGGAACACTTGCCACCTACTCCTTTTTAAGTTCCTCAATTCGGCATGCACTCATCCCACAAGCACTCGGTGAGGAAGTATTCGAGTTTCTGGAATTTTAGTGAACATGGAGAAAAATAACAACATAACCTGCAAAATCTGCAATAAGTGTTTCTCCACCGGAAAAGCCATAGGGGGCCACATGAGATCTCACTTGGTCAAATTGCCAATACCTCCCAAGCCTGACCCAGAGAATCAAGCACTTGACAACTTTATCAAGTTAACCAACCATGCAATTCAAGTTCCTTCCTCAATGAATTTCCATCCCGAAATGAAACCAGCACAAAATCTTCAATCTCCGAAATACAGCTTCTCAGCCTTTTTTTCAAAAGTAAACAAAGAAAATAGATTTCTGCCATACCCTAAAAACCCAACCCGCAAAAGATCCAAATGTCGCCGACAATTTATTAAAGCAGTTGAGAAAAGATCTGGGCCAAAACAGGAGAGTTCAAAATCTGAAACCCCTCGTGCAAAAGAAGCAGCTAGGTCCTTGATATTGCTTTCCAAAGATAATTGGCCAGCAAGCAAAGAGATCAAGACGCAAGAGATGGAGGGAGCCAACCAAATGTTTACAAAAGATAATGAAGATGATAAAGATGCCTTACTTGTTCAGACTCCCCCTCAAGTTAAGTTCAGGTGTTTAGATAACAAACCGGTCGAATGCCCATGGTGCTCCAAGATGTTCAAATCTAAACAAGCACTCGGCGGGCACAAAAAGGTACACTTAAACAACCCTAAGGTTGCTAATGCTCACAATAAATTTGTGGACAAGTCGCTAGACCTTAATTTTCCAGCTTTTAGAGATGATGAAGATGTTGGCCAAATCAATTTTCCAACCGTGGCCAATAGAAAATAATTATCTAACCTTCATGACTAAGCAAACGAGAAAAAGAAATTACAAAGTTAGTTTGTGATTCTGTACATTATTCTACACTATGTGTTTAGTTCTCAATGTTAAGAATTTATATGCTTTAGATCATTGTAATAATTTGAGATTAAGTGTTGTAGTTGCTAGTGGTTTCTATGCTTTATAAAGAGAGAACTTTATTTTGATATCCAATTAAGTGCTGTAGTTGCTAGCGGTTTCTATCTTCCTTGTCTGTTAGCTCTTGCTGTTTGGCCTGCTATTTGTCATAATTTCACATGGACCAAAATATGTATGTTTTCTCATGTTTGGATACTTGAGATTTAGTTCAAACTTTGTTGGCTCCCACTATGGATCTTTGCATAGTTGCTGAAACTGTAGAAACCCTAGAATCTTTGGCTTCACTAGGGTACACGAATAGCACAGGAAAAGGGAAAATGGAATTTTTCATATTATTCTATGACTTATACCAGCACAATGCACGTATGTTACTCCCCAAGCTTTGACTTAGCCTATAGGACTGTTGTGTTATATGAAAAATTTGTAAAATATACATCATATGTAACTCACACAATAAGAACAACAAACAAATTTCTTTTTTAATTATCATAGGCAGGGGGTTTTGATTAAAAAAACATGTTCAAATTTCTTAAAATCTTAGAAGAAAACATTATATGTTGAACCATAAAAGAAAAAATGCCAATGTTGATAATCTGATAACTACAACTAGTTTCAAGGATTCTACAAAAAGAAAGACAACCTTGATGAATTAAGCACCTTTTAAAAATTTGATAGCATTTTAGTTCTGGTAGGTTGTTTGCAATTGAAGATACTGCTACCAAAAAGCAACATCTAATTTAAACACCTGAAAACCACTGATTTTGAGGCTGAGAGGGGGGAAAAAGAGAAGTCCAATCTATCACTAAAGTTTAGATATGCTACTATTGTTTTATCTCCGAGAATTGTGAAGGCTGTGAATGCATGGTAACCTCTATACGGCCCATGTAAATTAGAAAAAGAAAAAGACAACAAAACTGTACACAAGACAAATAACCAAAATGAGGAAATGCGAAGCCTAAGTGACAGAGAAAGTTGAATGGTGTCATATAGGAAACTTTTATAATGTATATGGATACAACCAAAACTCAAGTGTATGGCATTAAAGATGCACTACAAGAGTTCTTAGACATAGTACCCAAAATTATGAATATAGATATACTTTCTTTTAACTAGACCCTTGTTTGCTTCAAAATCTTATGGATAACAAAAATATTTCAAGAGCATAAGTGGATGTAGATTTTAAGCACCGAGAAAATCATTCAAATTCTCTCACTAAAACACTTAAGACACATTCACAAGCATATACATATGAAACATAGATCCCCCAATTTGTGATCTTTTAAATCATAAGTTGTCTCAGGATATGAATAATGAAGTGTAAGACTTCCAACTAGATGAGCCATTGCCTCCTAAAACTATAATCAACAAATATCAGGAATAAATGCCTCTATTGCCCTTTCACGCTAAAGTACCAAAATTTAATCCAAGTAGCAAAAATCCAAACAAAATACAGAATAACTAAAAAACAGTTCCAATTAAAACATTTAACTCCATGTGCTTATCTTACGTTCGTAGCAGAAGAAATCAGAAAACGATCCCCCTTCATTCCAAACAGCCAAGTATCTTCCAAAATCAAGTATGCAACATGGCCAAAAATGGACCATAGAGCAAAATGGAGCATGAACATCTTCAATAATCAATTGGCTTAATAACACATACTTATACTTGATATATCAAACATATTGAATCAAGAAAATTGTTAAGCACAAAGAACTTGGTACAGAACAACCAGCAACCTGTACCTGGATAAACCATTTATTACCTCAATCAAAATAGAAATAATGAACTTACTTGAAGATAAGAATAACCGTGAATCAACTTCTTCATGAAATGAAAGAGTGAAACTTGCTCCATATCAAATTATGTGCAAACCCTATATTGTACATATTGGATAAATCAGAACAAAGATGAAGCAACATTCACAAGAACAAATTCTTGATCCACAGAGTCAGAAGAGAAAAATTAATTGTTGCAAAAACTAGATGCATTAGAATAATGACGATACTTACAGCGCAAGAACATGAAAGTGCAGAAGCAACAAGCGATGGAGATAGCGGTTGATTAACACATGCAACTACAAAGGCGAACCAAAAGAATAAATGAGATCTTAAAAAAGGAAATAACCAAAATATTGAAATCAAATCATTATTACCTACGGGAAATCCATGCGGCAAGCGTAACTGTGAAAAAATAAATAAAATTGGAAAAAATAAAGAAGCAAAGAAGAAGCAGCAACTAAGCAAGCAGTTGTTCCGTCTTCATTGATAATGAAAACAGTAGGGACCACAAATAGGGAAGCCCAAGGACCAAGCCCAATTAAATGGGTTTTCTTTTTATCATGGGATTAAATTAAATGGGTTAAACTATTTTCTGGTTCAATAAATAGGGAAGCCCAAGCCCAATATTGTTCTTTTTGTTTTTCTAACTAGATTCTTTAGTCTCTTTGTTTGGGCTTTTTCCCTGAACAAAAACAACGAAATATCAAAAACAACAAAAAGAAAAATAATACACTAACGGTGTAAAACATTTATAAAGTCGTGTAATCACATCCGTTCTTTTAGATGTTCATTTATGTGATCAATATAAAAGATAATTATTTTTGCTGATATAATAATACATAATTAGATGCGCATATAAAATTACTTCGCATTAAAATTGTTTTCATAATATCATTACTATTTTAAAAATGTTGCAATCATGCATAGGTTTTTCCTATTATATTTTTTTTTGTATGAATGTGATAAAAATGAGAATAGAATATTATTATAACGAGAACGAGAATATTCATTTTTCAACAAAAAAATAAAAAAATGTGTATATAAAACCACAATC
>NC_029787.2:13745279-13772927 GCF_000816755.2 Arachis ipaensis
TATTTAATTTATATTTATAAATTAAATAATTTAATAACCTTTTCTTTTTCGTATGCATATAGTATAGTTAAAAAATTGGCCTCGCTAAATGTGCATTGCATTTTGATTATCAAAGACAAAGAGTGGGTCAAAAGTGAAAACTCGTTAACCCAAAGGGAACAAATATACCGTAAAAAACCAATCATGGAAAAATGTAAGAAAAATACTAAGGCAGTTTAGTTTGTAATTTTATTCTTGTAAACTTTTGCATAAAAAGTTTAAAAAAAAAAAAAGAATAAAAATAAAAATTTTATATTGTACACCAAATCCAACTTAATGTTATATGAATAATTATGATCAATTAAAATAAGATTGAAAAGAGAATAAAAGTTTTTATATGGATTTTAGGTCAAAATAATGAAATTTAAAAGAATATCTTAAAGAATTATTTCTTTTTTTTAAATGAGGACGAAATTAGTAAAAATAAATTAGTTGAATTTAATTTGTAAATATAATAATGTAGTTAGATATGAATTAAACTAAATATTTATTCATTAATGTCACATATAGTGTAACATTTAAAGGAGTGTTAGAATTATTAAGTTATGGAGACAAAATTGTTTTTATTATTTTAGCTAAACAAACTTAAAATAAGAAGAAAAAACACATTTAGGGATCGATTTTAGAGAGAGAGAGTATATTAGGTTTGTTTAGGTACTATTTTTGAAAAAAAAATTTAAATGGTATATTTTTAAAAGATCTTTTACAAAAATAAAAGTGATTTTATGTTTAGATATTTCATATAAAAATATATTTTTATCTATTAATTATGTTTGGATAAAATATGATAAAAATATTTTTTTGTTTATTTATTATGTAAAAAATATTTTTTTTTAAGAAAAAAGATCTTTCAAAAAAAGATGTAAATTGTAACTTCTCACAAAAAATATATTTTTTAGTACTTTTATTTTTACTATTAAAAATTTGCCAAACACATTAAAAAAAAAGACCTTTTTCATTAAAAAATATCTTTTTTATCGATATAATGGCGTCCAAACAAGCACATTGTCAATAAAGAACAATAAGTTATCTCTTTAAAATGACTTGTTGATCAAATTAAAAATATGAGATTAAAATTGTACATTAATAAGGATGGGAATGAGTATCTATGAGAACGGGTATTTTCTTCTCCATCTCTCACCCCTATTTAAAAACAAAAATGTTATTTATATACCAAAATCAGCTATTAAAATCAGCCACCAATATATTTGTGTATGAATACATGTATGGTTTAATTTATTTTCAATGTATATTTATATTTTAACATATATTTTATACTGATGACTGACTTTAATAACTAATTTTAGTATACACATAGCATTACTCATTTAAAAAATATCTTTCGTCCCATCTCATTTCTGTTGCGAGTCTCTATTTAATTATTCCTCAAGAAATGTGGATATTTGTGAGTATTATTCATGGATATTCTTTGAATTTTTTTTAAAAAATAACATAACAATAATAAAATAAATCAATCCAACATAATCCAATATAATTTAATATAATCTAACAAAATACAATATAATTAATAACATATTCATTATAAAAAAAATAACATAAAATATTTTGTAATATAATAACATAACATTATTCTTGGCGGACGATCAATATCACAGTTATGTGTAACAAAATGAAAGAGAGACAAAATATAGGTTGAGAATGAATAGAAGTCTAGAAAAAAGATGAAAATTTAAAAAAAACGGGTCTCCATAACATATATATTTTGCGGGTCAGATTTATTATGAGAAATTTCTGTGATATTTCATTTTGGTCAATTTTCTTTTGTCATCTTGATTTCAATTAAATGTAAATTTGGTTTAGATTAGCAAACTTAATTGATTTTACATTAAAAAAATAGTTATTAACCGGTTTCAAAAGTAATAAAATCGTTTTGGAAATAAAAATTGATTTTTCATTTAAAAACTAGTTTAAATCATGCAAAATCAAAATTGAAAATGTTTGTAATGAAAAAGAATATGGACAAATTGGGTTTTGCTTTTGATCAAGGCTATAGAGTATTTGATTGAGTACCCCGATATAAGGCGAAGTCTCTCATGTAGAAACTGATGTGGCTTCTACATGTGTAAAAATAGCGTAGACAGGTGCAACGTGCGACAAGTGTGTGAGTGAGGGAGCAGATGTGACTTGCTGCAGGAATAGCGTCCTCTCAGTTCAGGAACTGGAACTCTCTCTATGTGATATGGAAACATTATTAGCTTATGTAATTAGGCTAAGTAAGCATAATTAGTATGGCAACGTCTCTGGTATGGATACACACAAACATCCATACGTATAGATTATGAGGTGGATGAAGCAGACAGTAACGCGTGGCTTCGTTATTCTGTGCTACATGGAAATCCACAATGACAAAAGCTTGGCAGTGCAGGTTGACGTAGACAGGGAGCAGGTATTGTCGCTACTGATCATACTTAACTGCTAACCACGTTGAGCTTATGAAATGTGTTTGTTCTAATTTTTTTGTAAATTGGGCTTATAGGACCAACTGCTTTTATTGCAATTTTCGGGTGAGAGATGTGGGTTTTTATGTTTTCTCTTTGTTGTAACGTGCTGGTAGGAGAATGAGTTTAGTGGTGTTCAAAAACCTAGTATACATATCCGTGTATGACCATCAATACTATTCAAAAAGCTTCTTAAGTTACACCAAAAAATAAAAGTTTCTTAGGTTTCTTACTCTAACAAACCCCCACCACAAAAAAAAAAAAAACAGAATAACTGTCACACATTTATAAATAAAAAATATTATCACAATGTAAATTAGTGAAACATTTTAGTTATTCTGGTGGAGGAGATGGTAACTTTTTAGTTCTTACAATTCTGTGTCATTTTCTTTTCTTTTTTTATTTTGTAATGGCTTATGTCTTTCTTTATTTTTGGCCAATAGTTCATATGAGAGTTTTTTTTTCGGAGATGATATGAAGACATATTTAAAGCCTTGGCTAAGCCACTTTGACAGACCACCTGTGACATCCTTCACGGATATATGTTCAAAGTCTTCATACAATATGGTTTTTTCTTTTGTCTAATTGGTACGCAGCATAAAAAATAGCAACCCTAAATAAGCCCAAATAACTTCAGCTCATTTACCAAAAGTCATAATCACCAAACTCACATTAACCAAACATTAATTTTAACATAAACCTCTGACAACACGTAATCTCTCCTGTCTGAGTCACTGTGCTGATAGGTTTTCGAAATTCGGGTCCTCATGTAGAGCAGGACTGCAGGAGCATTTGTTCCACACGTCATTCCCTTCTCCATACACGTCAAAATCCATAGGTATGGATGTTTGTGTGTATCCATACCAGAGAATTTGCCAACAAGAATAACCAACAAACACAACTAATTGAATTGATGTCTATTAAGCGGGCGTGACATTGACAAGAAAGACGTGTGTGAATTGTGAGCCTTCCTTTCTAAATTGGCAAATTCTCTGGTATGGATACACACAAACATTCATACCTATGGATTTTGACGTGTATGGAGAAGGGAATGACGTGTGGAACAAATGCTCCTGCAGTCCTGCTCTACATGAGGACCCGAATTTCGAAAACCTATCAGCACAGTGACTCAGACAGGAGAGATTACGTGTTGTCAGAGGTTTATGTTAAAATTAATGTTTGGTTAATGTGAGTTTGGTGATTATGACTTTTGGTAAATGAGCTGAAGTTATTTGGGCTTATTTAGGGTTGTTATTTTTTATGCTGCGTACCAATTAGACGAAAGAAAAAACCATATTGTATGAAGACTTCGAACATATATCCGTGAAGGATGTCACAGGTGGTCTGTCAAAGTGGCTTAGCCAAGGCTTTAAATATGTCTTCATATCATCTCCGAAAAAAAAACTCTCATATGAACTATTGGCCAAAAATAAAGAAAGACATAAGCCATTACAAAATAAAAAAAAAAAATGACACAGCATTGTAAGAACTAAAAAGTTACCATCTCCTCCACCATAAAAACTAAAATGTTTCACTAATTTACATTGTAATAATATTTTTTATTTATAAATCGATGACAGTTATTTTATTGTTCTAAAAAAAATAATTAACGCGTTACAAAAATATGTAATTTTTTATTTAGCGTATATTATATGATTAGTAAAAAATATGCCCACATCTCTCACCCGAAAATTGCAATAAAAGCAGTTGGTCCTATAAGCCCAATTTACAAAAAAATTAGAACAAATACATTTCATAAGCTCAACGTGGTTAGCAGTTAAGTATGATCAGTAGCGACAATACCTGCTCCCTGTCTGCATCAACCTGCACTGCCAAGCTTTTGTCATTGTGGATTTCCATGTAGCACAGAATAACGAAGCCACGCGTTATTGTCTGCTTCATCCACCTCATAATCTATACGTATGGATGTTTGTGTGTATCCATACTAGAGACGTTGCCAATTAGTATTAGTTCTAAATGAGCCTCCTGTTATTGGGTTTTTTTTGTACATGTTGAATGTTTCTTAAAATGTTAATAGGCTAAGTTTTGGTGGGCTATGTGATTTACAGAACTTGGAATATAATCTTACAGGAGAAGACAAAAGAAATATAAAGAAAAAGTGAATTGGAGAAAGAAATTCAATTGGGAATTTTTTCCATAAGGGTTATCCTGAGTGTCGGACCCCTTGAAGTAGGGTTATTTGAGAAGAGGTAACTATTTCAAGTGCAGTGGAGTTGCCCTTTCTTTGATGGTTGTTGAATCGACTAAGATTGGTGGGCGTGGTATAGGTGAGCAACGTGCTGGGCTGGTTAACGCGTTAGATTTACGGGAATTTTGCGTGCCATCGGTGTAAAATCGACGGTGTTAAAGGTATGAGTGTTTGAACGAATTCTTAGTTGCTATTTATGCCTCTGATTTTGGAGCTATATGACTGCTTGTGAAGTAATGCAGATATAAAGTATTGTTGAAAATTCATAAGGGTGTAACTGGTTATCTATTTTATAATTTAGCTGAAACATGTTGTCTATCTTTTTTGTAATTTAGTTGAAAAATAATTTTTTTTATGAAATATTAGAATATATGACTGCTTGTGAAGTAATGCAGATATAAAGTATTGTTGAAAATTCATAAGGGTGTAACTAGTTATCTATTTTATAATTTAGTTGAAACATGCTGTTTATCTTTTTTTTTTAATTTAGTTGAAATATTAGAATGAATAAAATAGTATAAAATTATTTGTTTGTATTATTTATTATTTATTATTTCATAGTTGGATTTCATTTAGTTCAATGTAATTTAACATGATAAGCTTACCTTTATTATCATGAACTAAAAAAATAAGAATAAAATTGAAATGTTGTTGACGTTGAATGAAAAGAATATATATAAGAGTGAAAATCAGATAAAAAAGTTGTTCTAAAGGAAACATCACCATGACAGTTTATGTTAGTATTCAGTAGATGATTTGCAACTTGTGATAAACTAAAATTGGTGATATTAGGCCCTGGGAATTTAACTTACAAAATCTATTAGACAACTTGTTTTATTTAGTCATGGTAGTGTTATGTGAATTTTGACTAATTGTTATTTAATTTGGTATCTGCGATGAAGTATCTGGTGGATGCAATTTTAGGAGTGGTTGTATTTGTAAAGTGATACCTGTTAGTGTGAATGTGCCTAGTAGTGCCAGAGAGATTTGTAATGTGTGTCATAGAAGTATTAAGTAGCACCAATATTCTTTTCATACGGATCGGAATTTGAATATATTAGGGAGCGTGAGGAAATTAGATGACGAGTTATTTGTTGATTATTTTTTTTTCAGATGGAATACACTGGTCATAGCGAGAAATTCTGCACGGAGGATGAAAGCAATTGTGTTGGCGACGTAGTCAGTTCAGATGCTGATGAATTTGATGTTGAGCAATTGGATCCAAGTGGGCAGGATGACTTGTCAGATTATGGAGATATATTTAGTCTTACTGCAGCTGAAATAGAGAACAAGGTTTTTAGAACGGAGGAGTGTACTTATGAATTCTATATGAGGTTTGGGAAGTGCCATGGGTTCGGTGTACGCAAGGGAGACTATGGGAAAGATGATGATGGAAATGTAATTAGGAAGAGATTCTTTTACAACAGAGCTGAGTTAAGGGATGAAAAGCACTATAATAGATTAGATAGAAAAAGATGTCATAAGTCCGAGACACGAACGAACTGTCATGCTAAGTTGTCGATATATATTGACAAAGAAAGTTTGAACTGGAAGGTCCGAAAAGTCATCCTCGAGCACAACCATGAGTTAGTAGCTAGGTGTATGGTACACTTGATTCCTAAGTTCCGTCGGGTTTCAGGTGCGGCAAACGATCAGCTAGATGGTATGCAAAGTTATGGGCTACCACTACAAGGGAGGCGGGAATTGGTGGCGATTTTTTTCTTGATTAGCAGCGGTTTTAAACCGCCGCAAAATCAAATGCCGGCGGTTCATAAGACCGCCATGGATATGGGCGCCGGGATTGCGTTTGGCGGCGGTTTTCATAAACCGCTGGTATAACCGCCGCTAAATCAAAATTTTGCGGCACACAATAGAAAACCGCCGCCAAATGAGTCTGACATGGTTTACTTCATATTTACCGGCGGTTTTCAAACCGCCGCAAGTTAGCACGATATGTCCAAGTTTTCACAAGTTTAGCGGCGGTTTTAAACCGCCGCCAAATGGGACATCAGTTTATGTTAAAAGTTACCGGTGGTTTGCAACCGCCGCCAAATGTTTTAAAGTATTATTGAATTATTTTTTTAATTCTTTTTATATTTATTATTATTTTAAGAGTGAGTATTTTCAACAAAAATAGAAGCTAAACTTGTAGCAAAAACAAAATTAAAATATAAGCAAAACAAAGTTATATATCCATCAAAATACGAAGTAAATAAATCTATTTTGTAGAGTTGCTCAGTCTAATTCAATAA
The DNA here is from genome assembly GCF_000816755.2 of Arachis ipaensis. Lineage (NCBI taxonomy): Eukaryota > Viridiplantae > Streptophyta > Magnoliopsida > Fabales > Fabaceae > Arachis > Arachis ipaensis. The sequence continues at coordinate 13,752,239 of NC_029787.2, forward strand.
AATGTTTGCTTCAATGCAAAATAACTCCAATCCTAATATTCTATTTTCACTCTATCATTTCACGAAACTCATCCCTGCAGCGATTTCTGGGGGAAACTCCTCACCATGCCGTTGAAACAGATAAATCAGGGCACTCTCCATCACCTTCATCTTTTTCTTATCTGATGATGCCTCATCCTCCATCGCCTTCCTCTTCAACTTCTCGCCTTCCAGCTCTGCCTGCAGTTCAAGCAGCTTCCTCTAGGTCTCCTCTAGTTGGCCTTCGTTGCCAGACGCATGTGAATTCGGACCGAAGAGTTGGCTAGGAGTCGGTCCAAAACCTACACCACGTACTCTACCCGATTTTTCTTTTCCAAAAACCTGAGCAATGGAATCATTTTGAGACAACATTCTAGAAGACTCATCCTGTTGCTCAATCTCCTCAATTCTTTCCTACATACACAAATTAGCAATCTCCTCAACTAACTTATCACTTACATCACGATAAAAAAACACACAAAAATAGCAGCAAAAAAATTTAGGGTTACACATAACTCTCAGTCAATAAAAAATCCAAAGGCGAATGAAAACAAAAATAACAAACAATCGAGAAATTAAAAATGATTTCTGACAGTAAATGAAATGTTTTGAAGATTAGCATCGATGATCATATTACATATAAACTCACAACATAAAGATGTGATAGTTTAGTTCAGCATACCATAGAATTCATAAAGATATGCACTATGAACCAAAACCCAAAAAATTTAAGGGAATTCTCCTAAACTAACTTGTGTTAACCTTTATCAATCAACAAGAGAGAAAATTGAAGCTTGTTTTCTTTTCCACAGCACCCTTTTCACACTTTTCTTTTCCCTTATACTATACTACTATATAATAGTTTGATTTTATTTTTCTTAGTCCCCAAGAAGAGGAGTAAGCAGCCGCATGGGAATCTCTATTATATCCAATATGCAAAGTAAAGCTAATAATAGTGGATCAGAAAAGCACCAATAGTTTCCGTAGGTTCTATGTAGAAAAATAGAAAGTGACTATAGTAATAAAAATTCTAGTAGATTAAAATAATATAGTCAATTATACAACAACAACAAAGCCTTGTCCCACTAAGTGGGGTCGGCTACATGAATCAAACGACGCCATTGTACTCTGTCATGTATCATGTCTACAGAGAGACTGTTTACATGTAGATCTCGTTTGACCACCTCATGGATAGTCTTCTTAGGTCTTCCTCTGTCTTTCGCCCTTTGTCCATCTTCCATCTCATCCACCCTCCTGACTGGATGTTCTATCGGTCTTCTTCTCACATGTCCAAACTATCTGAGACGCGATTCAACCCTCTTTTCCACAATGGGTGCTACTCCAACTCTCTCCCTTATATCTTCATTCCTTATTTTATCCAATCGCGTATGACCACTCATCCATCTCAACATCTTCATCTCTGCCACACTCAGCTTATGTTCGTGCTCCCCTTTAGCCGCCCAACACTCCGTACCATACAGCATAGCCGGTCTTATAGCGGTGCGATAGAATTTACCTTTAAGTTTTAAAGGCACTTTTTTGTCGCATATAAAACCAAATGCACTCCGCCATTTTGACCAACCTGCTTGGATCCTATGATTTACATCCTGTTCAATCTCTCCATTATCCTGTATGATGCACCCAAGATACTTAAAATTTTTAACTTTTCGTAGGATGTTTTCTCCAATCTTCACCTCTATCTTGGGGTTTTCCCTTCTCAGACTGAACTTATATTCCATATATTCCGTCTTGCTACGGCTTATCCGCAGACCATACACTTCTAGAGCTTCTCTCCATAACTCCAACTTCTTATTTAGGTCTTCCCTTGACTCTCCCATAAGGACGATATCATCGGCAAAAAACATGCACCATGGCACAGGCTCTTGGATGTGCTCTGTGAGTACTTCCAAGACTAATGTGAAAATGTATGGACTTAAGGATGATCCCTGGTGTAATCCTATACCAATAGGGAATTCCTCTGTCATACCACCTTGAGTCTTCACACTAGTTGTGGCCCCATCATACATGTCTTTAATTGCCCGAATATATGTGATCCTTACTCTCTTCTTTTCTAAGACCTTCCATAAGACCTCCCTTGGTACCCTATCATACGCTTTTTCCAAATCAATAAACACCATATGTAGATCCCTTTTATTACTATGATATCTCTCCATCATCCTTCTTAATAGGTATATCGCTTCAGTGGTAGATCTCCCTGGCATAAATCCAAATTGGTTCTCTGTTACTTGTGTCTCTTTTCTCAACCTCCGTTCTATCACCCTTTCCCATAACTTCATAGTATGACTCATAAGCTTAATCCCTCTATAGTTTCCACAACTTTGTATATCCCCCTTATTCTTGTAGATAGGTACCAAGGTGCTCTTTCTCCACTCATCAAGCATCTTCTTTGACCTTAAAATCTCATTAAAAAGCATGGTTAATCAGTTGATGCCTTTTTCTCCAAGACCCTTCCAAACCTCAATCGGAATATTATCAGGTCCTACTGCCCTGCCATTTTTCATCTGCTTTAGAGCCTCTTTTACCTCGAAGTCTCGAATCCTTCGATAGTAGTCAAAGTTTTGATCTTCTTTCCTTGTGCATAATCGACCAAGGCTCGGAAGAGTCTTCTGTCCCTCATTAAATAACTCGTAGAAGTAGCTCTTCTACCTTTCATTAGTCTTCTCCTCTTGAGCCAATACCTCTCCATCCTTATCCTTTATGCACTTAACCTGATCCATATATGGTGGTAGACTCATATATGGTGGTAGACTCCCGTGTCATTCACCAAACTCCTCGCACACCCAGTCAAACACATCGGCTTTCAATATTGAAATTTAATAAGATCACCTTAATTATAAATATACTATAAGTACACTAGTTAATAAATCACACACAAATATTTTTGCTTCGAAGATATTTTTGGAAGCTTAGTTAGAGTTGGTAAACTATAGTTAACAAGTAGTACTTACACCAATTGCTCTTGCTTCATCATTGATATATGAGCCATCCTTTTTCTTGTGCACTTTGATCCACAGCTCTCCTTTACCGACTATCCTTCCTTGTTCTTCCGACTGTAACAACAAGTTTTTGCATTAAAATTTTTCACAAAATCAATGAAAATTAAATCACAGAGATAGTTCAATAACTAAATAAAACAAGTAAAGTACATCTTCTTCCATCCGCCGTGCGAAGCTTTTCGAGCCGCCAGTGTGGGTATATTGTTGTTTTGATCGATTGACCGCGTTTTTCTTGCACTTCTCCTATTGGTCCATCCGAGATAAAGGGTGATTAGAATCTGATAGAAAAGGACTCAATGCAACATAATTGGTATACTTGTGTAACAATGATACAATATATTACCTTCGTCTTAGGTTCGGCGCGATAGTCAAGGAACCATCTCCAATGCTCTCGATCAATTTCCGGCGGGCAATTCTCAAGATTTTGTTCAATTGTGAATGTTGGCTCATAAAAACGGTCATACAACCTCAGCCTTGTTTCCTTCCAAGACTTCCCCATACTTTTCAAAATATTTTTCTTGATAATTCCTTCGCTGTCTTCATCAAAGTGGAAAATTTGCTACACAGATAATAAATGTAATCAATAATTGTAAAAATAAGCAGAGTTAGGTTACCCGGGATATAAACTTTTACCTTGACACATTCGTTATAAACCTTGTCTTTTGTGGTAATCTGACGCCAACTTTTTCTACAAATGGGAAATTTTTCATAATCAGATCCCAGCAGACCAAGCACGCCACTCAACAGTCCAGCTTCGTCCCCAATTGCTTGCTTTGCGTTGTTGAACCTGAGCACGATCTTCCTACCGTTAGGCCGTTCCATAGCCTCCCTCACGCTTAGTTTCGCCGGCTTGATTGTGCCGTCAGAATCTATAAGCCAAATATAACATTTACGTTGTACACAGCATGTGAGAAATTTAATATATAGCATACTAATATCAACATAATACCTTGTTGTATGCCTAGCAAAGGAAGCATGATGGATCAGACCAGCATAAAACATGTTTAAATTGGTATAGAATTGCAGCACTTGAAACAAATTTAACAAAAACTGTTTGACTTTTATTGTAAAAAACTAAGTACAATGACAAATTTAAAATTAATTTTAAATGTGGGAGGCAAAAATTAAATTAGGGTAATAATTCAGAATTCTTTTAAAATATTTTGATAGGCCACATAATATATTTTAGGTAATTAAAATATATAAAACAAGAGATAAAAAAAATATGCTGCCATCAATGGAGAAGGTCAAATGTCATTGACTGTGTTAAATTGGAAAGCATTTTGGAATGACCGAATTAGAGTATATTGTAAGTTAATAATGGGTGGAGCCTAAGTCATGTTGATGAAAGAAAAAATAATTAAATACAATACCGATGGTCTTAACCGTCCAAAACTCTGTAGTCTTGTGTCCTCTACGACTCTGAGCTCCAGAAGCATCATGGAGGTCGTCAACTTCTTCATCAACAAGAGTTTCCTCATTTGCATTAGCGTCCAAGTTTAATGGCCTGGCAGCGAGTTCTGGACACTGTTTGTGCTCATATATGGAGCAGGCCTTGGTTCACTTCGCGGGGGACGGAAAGGGCGTGAAGTAGCGGGGACACTATCACCACTTGCAGGGACACTATCACCACTGTTCGGGTGAATTTGAGAGCCATCATGGTGGGGGTCTGAAGTCGCAGTCGCTCCCGTTTGAGGTTGCTGAAATCCTGGTCCAAACTTTGATTTTTTCATGAATCGACCTTTCCGGGCCATCTTAAACTCTTGACACCAACAAGCACACAAAAAGGAATACGAATAGTCATGATCCATAGTTGTTATCTCTGATTCATAATCTCAAGCAGCTCATGAGATCCAATACTTGTTTTTTAATCCCTGTTAATTTTATTTCTATGTAATCGGCAGAATTACGAGGTTTCCAAAAACAGAAAAATTTATAGCAACATGCTCCTATGATAATGCAGGTTCATGAACTATACCCCTGGGTCATCTATGAGCAAATTATATAGCCATGCATGTTGCCAGGTCCAGATAAACTCATGCTTCAGTCAAAATAAATACACAAGAAATAATTAGAGGACGAACCCTTACCTGAGAAGAGAAGGCGGGACTACAGTCCTTTGAAGTGGAAGAATTGCGATAGACGAGAGAAGCAATAGGTTTCAGGCCTTCGTCAGGAGGGGGCTTCGACGGCGGAGACTATGTGAGACACCGCTGGAGGTAGGTTCAAATGGAGTCTTGCAAGGGAAAATAAGGATTTAGGCGCCGTTCCTTATTTCATCTCAAATTTGGCTTTAGCAATCTGTTAGTGTGAAAAATTGGGTTCCCACTCTTTTATAATAATAATAATAATAATAATAATAATAATAATAATAATAATAATAATAATAATAATAATAATAATAATAATAATAATAATAATAATAATAATAATAATAATAATAATAATAATAATAATAATAATAATAATAATAATAATAATAATAATAATAATAATAATAATAATAATATTAATATTAAAAAGATAATAATAAAAACAGCCATGTGTAACAAAGGCATGTCCTTATTAATTCACACCTGCACACCGCCTTAAGTACAAGTATCGGGGAGTGTTGATGTATATATAAACATAGGAATGATAATATAGGGGTTTTCTATATCTGAACCAAAAATTAGTTGTCACATCTTTTTTAAGATATAATTTCCAGATAAATATAAATTATAGTGACCTCTATTACTATAAAAAAGGGATATTATTCTTGTATTGAATATATCAAAAATGTCTTCTTATTGTACCAATTAATATAGTATCCCTATTTACAATGGGTTCTAGTTCTTCCCTATCGCTGGATCTCTCGTCTACGATCCTCTCACTGTGGTGTAACCAAAAGGTATAGTTAGGGGGGAAAGGGTTTCATCAGAAGATGATCGTAGGCGTCTTCTCTAGTTTGGTAACATCGAAACCCACACAAAGGGCATGGACAATGTATCATCCTATCAGATGATGCATTGGCAAATGCAAAGTCAAGGAATCTATTTAGACCATCCCTATATTCTACACTCCCTCATGGCTTTGTAATCCAGCTCTTATCAATGTCTAAATAAATGAAATAGCGGAAACAAATAACAAAATAGTAAAAAAATATATAGAACTTATAAAAAATAAGGAAAAAAATGGGGTGTGTGTCAAGAGAACCAATAACATTTTATCACAATTATGAGATGGGAGAGTACCATACGTAATAAACTCGACAATATATTACAAGCAAAACCATGTAGGGAGCGACGGAATAACTCAAAACGGAAACAGAAATAAAAATTACTTGCATCCCAGATAACATGTAGCACACGAAAGATATTGGGGAGGAGGCTTACTCATTGCAAAATTATGTGCTTTCTAAAAAATTACTGGGTGAAAGATTTGTTGGTTCCAAGTCCAAAAAGTGAAAAGAAAATAAAAGCTTCCTTAAAAAATGAAAAAAGAAAATAGGAATGAAAGTTAGATCTAAAAAATAATGAAAAAAAAGTATAACTAAACAGTCATGAAAAAAGAAAATAGCACTGAATTTTTTGAATTAGTATAAGCATAACAAATTGTCAACTGGCATCATGTATAGTGGAAAAAGAAATTCAAGACTAATGTAATATATAAAGGTTATATGCTGGAGTAGTGTTTGGAATTTGAAAGTCAAAAGTGGAGGTCAAAATGGATTTATCATGAAAAAGGAAACATATTAGTTTATGATATGCTCTTGATATTAACTGTTAATGCGAGAGACAGAAAGAATAGGATTTTTGTTCTTTACTTGTTGAAAAGCTAAGCAATTGGTTTGGTTATGCCTATAGAATTATATATTAACTAAAACTACATGTGATCTAGTACTTGATTGATCATTGATCTTAATCATAAAGCAATGAAAATTATTGATTAAAATTGGTCACGGAAAATTAACTTATTATAAGATCTAAATCGTAACCTTAAATTATTGGCATAAAGTTATAATATTTGTTTAATTAACAAAAAATAATAGAATTTTCTTTACTAGCTAACAAAGAGTTTTTAAAGATGGGTTCTTAATTAACTACTTATTTAAGAAAAGCCCCATTTTATATTTAACTTGAAAACAATAGTACAAGAATTAAAAAATGGTAAATGATGAGAGGAAAGAAAGACACAAGCTGTGTGTGAAGCCCATGCATCATGTAGATGAGAATTTTAAATATGTGTCGTGACACAGATGTTAATTACTCTAACAGTATCTTCTATTCGCCAATTGAAAAGAAGGAAAAAGACACTGATAAAGCAGCTTGTTATATATAAGAATTGGGACACTATCACCTTAGCCCTTTGGCCCTTTTCCATCTGTTATTATATGCTTAGAGTTAACAGAGTAGCACTGTATAAGCATGGCACAAGTGCATTACTCTAAATTTGTCCTAAGCTATTTTAACCAATATGCAGCAAAATCCTATGTACCAATACATAATTAATAAAATAACAAATTCAGCTTCACAAAGTTTAATTTCACCTCTTCTAATGATATCAGCCAGCTTCTTAATAATATATTTTTACATCACAGACCACTAATGTTCAACACTTCTCATGCAGAAAATATTCATATCATATAGCATCACCCAAAAAAATCATGTACACGATGTTGAAAATTTAGTGTGTGCATAAGGGAAAAACACCTTGAAATAGTTGTTATAAGATTACATTTAGTATTACATATAAAATAAATAGACAGAGCACAATAAATACCAAAAAAGTCAATATTAGATCACTTTTCATGCTAGTAAAAAATCAGCCAAGTTGAAGGTAAAAAACGAAGGCAGTTTTAAGAAACACAGGAATAAAAAGAAAGGTTTTATCATAGTACTGATTTATAAGTGTTTCAAATAGATTTTTATTGTAAGGTTTGGAAAAAAACCACTTTGTTAATGCAACAGAATAAAATTAGTTGCGGCTAGAATCCAATCCAGGTAAAACTATATCAAATGCATCTTTGTCGAAATGCACTAGTAGTAGTAGATTTGGAAAACACATCTCAAGGTTCAAAAGGAATTTAAATGTTCTCACTTGAACTGAGATCAAACTGCAGAAGTAATATCACAGTTCATAAAAAAACTAACACCAATTAATTAAACGTTATAATCAAATAATCAAAACTAAGTAACCAATTATTACTAAGTACTAAATTTAAAAATACAAAAAAAAAAATCAAACTGCAGAAGAATCACATTATCACATTTGAGAAAACAAAAATAAGTAATTCTTTGGTAAACATAAACATTGCTAATTTTATTTGGCAATCCACCAACCCTCCATCGAATATATTAGCCCTATTTTTTTTTTTTTTTGTATTCCATGACTTAAAAAATTTTGCTATAAAACTCCACAAATAGAAATTCAGTATTTGTGAGGAACACACTAACAACTTAGTTAATACTTTGACCAACAAATCTAACTGAAAATCCTAATTTTTTGCAGGGAACAAGCATAATAGAATAGAGATAATGGGCCTGACAGCTGATTATTGGGATACCATTATGAGAATTTGAGCCATGGAAGGAAGATGCTATAACAGTGATAATTATAGTAACAATAATGAAGCATATAACTGAGTTCAATTGAAATTTTGGCTTCATTTGCAATGAAACGGTAAACTGTATTAACCAAAAATAAAAAAGAAAGAGGAAACTTTCGTGAAGGCAAAGAAATTGAGGTCAATTAAATAAATGATAAATTAAATTAAACAAGCAAGGTCTATACTAAGTCCATAGTAAAAAGTAAGTTATTAGGGGTAGACAACCATAGTAATATTAACAGATCAATTCATTCAGGCTGATCATACACAGATGTGCAGTTGTATGTATACTCTAATTAGATTAATCTTTTAACATAGCTAATTAATCATACATAGAGTAATATGATAATTAATCATACTCAATTCTTGTTGATCATAGACAAAGTAATATGCTAACTCATCATACTCAATTCTTGCAAATCATACACAGAGTAATACACTAATTAATCATACTGAATTATCTATCTAGATAATCAACTCTCTATTGTTCAAATAGTTAAAGTAATGACAACAACAGATAAATGATTAGGCAGCTGAGCTTGCTCATAGTGGATCAAGTCACATGAATCAAATCCCTAACTCTAAACAGCAGCAATTAACCCCAACACATAGAATATATAGACAAATTATTGTTCAAAAGTCTGAACCAAGAATGAAAACACGAAAAAGAGGTCAATATAGATGAACGAACCAGTGAAGGAGGAGATGCTCAACTTCAACCCCAGTGAGAGAAGCACTGATGGCAGCTGTGCGGCTCGACGACCAACACGGAAGCGCAAGGTGGAGCAAAGGTCAAGGATTTTGCACACAATGGCTGAGAGAGTATGGTTTCAGGAATTGTGGATGACAGGCAATAGCTCGAAAATTTTGGGGGTTTCTGCAAAATTGGGGGACTCAATTAAAGGGTATAAGATGACAGAGGGGAATGGACACATTGAATTATGATAAGATCCTCACCTGGGTGGGTTCTTCCGCTGAAGTTCACGGCTCTGTTCTTGCTCTTGGTTGGCGCGCTGCTAAAATAAACTCGCGGGTTTCTGCACAGTTGGGGGGAAGAGATTATTGGTTGTGATATAAAAAGGGGAATTAAAACTCACCTAGCGGCGTTTATGGAAGTAGTCGCCGGGTATATTGTGGCACAGGGGGTGGGTGTGTTTCGCGCCTCTGCTCTGCTTTGGTGCGCACCAAGAATATAGGGTCAGACGAGGAATGTTGATGATATATATTCTAATTTCGCTGCGGTCTTCACTTCCCAGCCGCTATCCAGGAGCGTTTTGCATCATTTACCAGACCGCCGGTCATCTCTACAGCTATCCGTCCAATATGCGGCGATTTTGGCCACAGCCGCTGTTTCTCTGCCGCTACTCTCCACTTCTGCGGTAGTGTACCTACATCAAAGATACTTGGATACATGGCAGGGATTGCCGGAGGGTATTCACTATTGGGTTTCACAAAGAAGGATGCTTATAATTACCTTGACCGGACTAAGCGCGCAAGGATCGCAGATGGGGACGCAAATTCTGCCATTGTCTATTTGGAGGGAAAGGCTTCTGTGGACCCCATGGAAATGGCGAGGTATAACTTGACTAAGGAGGGTATGTTGGCCAACTTGTTTTGGGCCGATGGAATGAGCAGAGTTGATTACCAACACTTTGGTGATGTCATCGCATTTGATTTGACGTACAAAAAGAACAAGTACAAGAGACCGCTTGTAATATTCTCGGGTGCAAACAACCACAAACAGACGACGATCTTCGGGTTTGGGTTAGTGTTGGACGAGAAGATTGCTTCGTACAAGTGGATGCTAGAAAATCTCCTTGAGGTGATGTGTAATAAATTTCCATCTGTTGTAGTCACAGGCGGTAATGATGCCATCATTGCCGTAGTTACGGAAGTTTTTCTTAGCGCTACCCATCGCCTATGTGCTTGGCATCTACAAAAGAATGTTACAACTAATGGGAACGAGCAGATGTTCAGGGACTTATTTTCGAGGTGGTTGTATGCGGATATGTCGATAGATGACTTTGAAGCGGAATGGGCTGAAGCAGCGGATGAATACGGGTTACATGATAAGTTGTGGGCAAAGCAGATGTACGAAAAAAGAAAGATGTGGCTGAATGCATACCGTCACGACAAGTTTTGTGTTGGGTTTCGTACCACATCACGATGCGAGGGTATAAATTCGCATGTGAAGAAATTCCTTACCTCGAAGCACACTATACTGGAGCTTGTGCAAAACCTTGAGCTAGTCCTTCGTGAATACCGGAACAATGAGATGGTTGCACAGTTCAACTCCATTTATAACGTCCCTGTTATGACGACGTGCCTCAATCCAATCGAAAAATGTGCTGCCATGGTATATATGCGGACCATTTTCACCACCGTGAAAAAGGAGATAGATGCGGTTGGAGCTCTAAACTTTGTTAGTAAGCGGAGGGTGTCGACGACGGTAATGTACACAATGGAGGAGTATGGTAATCCCGGGCAGCCAGTGGTTACTTTGATCGACATGAACACGAAAAAGTTGGAGTTTAGATGTAACTTTCGTGCTAGAGAGGGGATACCTTGTCGACATATGTTTTTTGTGATGAAGCATGAGCACTTGAAGACTATTCCACATCGGTTAATTTTGAAACGATGGCGTAAGGACGCTAAGGCCATTGAAGACTACTCAGAAAAGAAGGACGTAGCTAATGATTGGGGATTCTTGCTTCGGCATAGTGCCTTACATGCGGTAACTTAGTGGTTGTTGTTTGTTGGTGTGCAGAACCATGAGCTATTTAATGTAGCGATGAGGGGAATTCGTAGCATGTGTGTTGACATGGAGGGAATGCATGGGGATGGCTATGATTAGACCAACACAAATCCTAAAGTTGGTGTGCGTGATCCAGCTGTCATGCGGACGAAAGGGGCTCCTAGTATCCGGGGGGTAAGGGGTAAGAAAAAAAGATGCACGACTTGCAGGCGAACTGGGCACACCAAGCGAAGGTGTGTTGAAGGGTTCAAAAAGGCGTCTGTTAAGCTGCACGACTTGGAAGACGATGCTGCTGTGATACCACACAAAGAAAAGGTTGCTATAAACATGTTTCATTTTGCTGTGTTGAACTGGGTATCTAATTATGGTTATGGTATATGGGTGGACTGAGAATTTGAATATGTTTGTCCTTGATTCTAATTTTTCTGATCCTAGTTAAGGTTGTTTGTTGAAGTATTTCCTATGTTTGTGTAATCATTTGTTCTATTTTCGAGGTTGATAAATCCGAATTTGAAGTAGGATTCTCATAAAATAAAGTCATGGATTTTAAATTTGGAAATTAAAAAATTAGATTTAACAAAATGGTTTTAAATTTTGATGTCCAAAAACAGGCTTCAAGAATGCTTTGGAAATAAAGCTGGATTTACATGTTAAAACAAGTATCTCTTTTTAATCCGGTTGGATCTTGGTCTCATGAACTACAAAACTGGTTCTAAAGTGGATGTTGTTCGTGTTTTTGAAAATCCGAAGCATTCCCACCCCTAGTGGTTATATGTGTCACATTCATTTTCTTGGTGATCCACTATTGCTAACGTTGTTATTGTGTACTCAGTCAAGTCATTTTTGAGTGAGTCCCCAAATTTGAACCAGGTTGCAAAGGGTAGAAGTGCTCAGGTTGATGGGGATGAAGGCATAGAAGCCGATTATGAGTTGGATCGCGTCATTGTAACAGCGCAAAGTGAGACGGTTAAAGCCAAGGCGTGCAAGCTGGAGGGAAATTGGGCCATTGAGGTCCTGGACCTCCTTTGTTCACTCCACGCACACGTTGAGTACAAATGACAAGTTGGTTCATCCATGTTTTTGTTACATAAGCCATGATGTCGAAGCTATGTACTTCTTAAAGGGACCTTTTGTATACTAATTTGTATGATATGAATATTATATGTTGCTGGTCACACTAGTACTCTGTTAGGTCATTGTTGACGAGTTTACGCATGTGGAGTTTGGTCTTATCTTAGAATTCTTTTGGCTTGTCGAAGTTGGGCATCTTGACATGGTCAAGAGTATGTTATTATGGATCTCAACAACGTGCCCGCAGTAAGAGGTTCAATTGTGTTTGTTTTTATATCTTTGTTTCTATTTCAAAATATTTCAAATCTAACCGGGTTGATTTCCATATACATTGGCATGCACTAAATCATCCCAATCCATGAACATATGCATGTTAATAGTTTTGCTCACAAAACCTGACCCATGTGAAAATCATACGATATATTGTAATCATCATCTGATTTTAAAGGAAGACTTTTTTGAAGCGAGAAAATTTACAAATAAAAATAACTGGAAAAAAGAAACTGCCGAAAATGCATCAATCGTGGTATAAAATAAAGTATATAAACTTAAAAGCGTTATATGTATTATCTACTTTTTATGTTATGCTTATGTACCTGTTAGTCTAGGTTTTCAAAATAAATAATTTAAAAAATCTGGATAAAATATGTATTATCCCATGAAAAAATATTATTATAATTAAGCTGAACGGAATGGGAGAAAAAAGAAATAAAATTTACCAAACAAGCATATGACGAAGTTACGAATTAAGCATAGACACTCTTGGTCAACAACACGTAGGATACTTTACTGCAAAAGTTTGGTCCATCCGTTACAACCACCTCCATTAATAAACTTGCAATAAGGTGTTGCTGGCTTTTCCTTTCGCGAATAAAAGGAAAATTTAACAATAGCTTGCACAATGTTAACAAAATAAAAAGGGGAGTACCTATCTACAAAGGCATTTAACATGCTTGCTTATACAACATCATGTTAACCACACCATCAAAATGCAAAACGAGATGCCGTCACTGCATCTCACTACCAAATGGATGAAAAGCCCTCCCCCAAATTAGATTGTGAGACTTTGGCTACTACTGCTATCAACACAGCATACGTCCATATTGGGATCTTTTCCGCTCTTTCCACGCTTGTAAGTTGTTTTCTTTTGCAACAATGTGTCATGATGCTCGACAGCTAGCTTACAAATCTCTTCCTTTATAGAATTAGACTTTGACAAAATTAAATCTAATGCCAGCCTCATTCTTGTCTGATCATTGACCACCTATATGAAGATAATGTATGGGATTTTATTAGATCACTAACCGCAATTCGGGTTATGACCTTCATGCAATAGTGTTGAGTTTTGCTTACCTCTAGCTCGTAAGAAGTCCACAAGTGTGACAATTCCATCCATTATGCTACCCAAACCCCGCAGTCTCTCCTGAAATAAGATAACTCAAGTTTGATGTAACCAATAATGTATTAAGCATTAAGCAAGAAGGATACATGCACAATTTTTTGGGGTATCTTTGGGATCTTACGAATACTCTCCTTGTTGGCCAGTAATAGGTTCTGTCAGTTTGAAGTCCTTAATCATTGCGGGATGCTATTTTTCTTTTGATAAAATCTCCTCCCCCTAAGCATTGTATGCAAAAAGAGAGCCTGTGACACAGAAAGGTAAAATAAGCATTAAAAGGGTATCATGAAACTATAACGCAAAATACTGCGTAATCTTCAGACACTCAATCGCACCACAAATTGCATTTGGCCGACCCTTTGGTCATAAAGCTTTTCTTCCTTGAAGGGGTCCAGATAAATTAGATGCCGATTGCGCATGTCTACTACCATTAAGTACCAATGCCCCTCCGTGTACATGGGTATGTATATCTGGATCCGAAGATCGGTTAAATTAGTAAATGTTCGAAATAGGAATGTAGCAGCATAATTTCCCAGGCCCAACAATGTTATGTATTAAGCAAGACGGGTTATGAACGGGGTTCTGGATTACCTTAGTGATGTCGTCCACGGGACCCACATAGCAGCGTTCAATGTACTCCAACGACTCCTTGCAGTAGGTTGTCGGATTCAGAGCTATTTGCTTCATTGGGTTAAAAGAACGACACCACGTTAGCTGCACACTAAATTCAACGTACACAAATATCTGCACCAATTGGATTCCCTCTTAAAGATTACGCGAGAAGCAAGAGAACTCACCGAGAAAGTCGTCAGAAGCCACCAAGTATTCTCTGTCCGGTCATCTGTCAACATGGTAGCAACCAAGTTTAGCACCTGCGTCATTGCAAAAAAAAAAGATCATTATTAGCTTGCAATAGTTGATAAAACCACTTATAGCGTGAAAATCCACAATAAAATCATGATTGAACACAAATTTACATCGTCGACGACTTCCTTCTCTGGCCGAAGTGTCAAGAACGCTTTCCTGTCGCCAATGCAATGATCATTGGGCACCAATATCTCTCTGCAACGTAGAAGAGTACTGTATTTAGATAATATTAATTTTTTTAATTTTTTAAATTATTGATTGTGTAGAAGAGTACTGTATTTAGAATTCGAGTAAATATATTCTTTGATGCATTCGATTTACTCACATGGTATAATAAATAATAAATCGAATCTACTGGAATCGAATTATGTTATTCGTCAGTATCCTTATAAATTGAACTCAGTTGGTTCGATTTACATGCATATGAAATTGAATCTTATTGTTTCGATTTATATGCATATACAAATCGAAGCTATTTCAGGTAGCCATTTTCGTTTTTGGGAATCTGGATAATTTTGGATGTCAATTGGTTTATTTTAGTAATTTACCCTAACATAATATATATAGTTATTATCAATTTTGTTATTATGAAAAGAGTTGTAACATATAATTTTTACTTATAATTTTTTATTTATCTTGTTCGAAAAGGGTTATAATTTTGTTATCATAATTTTGTTATAATATAAATTATTTTTGCTTTTTATGGTACGTGCATATTAAGTCGACAATGTTGTATTCGATTTAACATAGCCACCGTCTCTATAAATCGAATTGGCTTATTTCATTTTATTGTTGATTCGTGTAAATCGAATATGTCTTATTCGATTTATTCTGAGTTTACCTAATGCGCCTACACTTGATTCAATTTATGGTTAACACAACATTCCTATGTAAATCGATTCAACTCAATTCCATTGACTCTCATAACGTAAAAGTCAAATTTGTCTAACTCGATTTATATAGTTACATGCTTTAGGATATCAATGTAACGTTTTTGGCTTTAGATAATTCACATAATTTTGACATGTATTTGGTTTATTCGAGTGTTTTACCTTTCGAATGATTCACAATTAACATAATTAGAATGAACGAAAACATTAATAATTCACAAGTCTAGTAGTGCATTAAAAACTGCTTTTCATATAGAATTATAAACATGTCTTTCTAAATTAAGTTCATAACCGGGTGATATGCATACTAGTCTATGACGGTTGGTTTTGGTTTTAGGCATCATACTATATAGTTTATGATCCATCGTCATTCTGAATCACTTAAACCGGAATCCTTCGTCATAGCCTAAAATCTTAAACTCTTAACCTTAAATATGAAACCTAATACCAAAATCTTAATTTTCGAAATTCCAACTTAATCACCTTCAAAAATACATTATCAACTACAACTTCATTCATTTCCTTTCTTTTAACAACTAATTTTTAAACTTAGACTCTTAAATATGATTTATACACTAAGAAACTAATATATTCAACATAGCTACATATAAGTGCAAAAAAATTAGCAGTATTTTTAAACGGATAAATCTCATAATCCAATTCAGTAATTTTCTCCCAAAAGAAAAAACACCAGAATTTTATCGTCGACAAAAGTAACCTCAAATATATTAAAATGGGAAAAATTCATCATACCTTAGATTCAAAGTTTTATACAAAAATTTACATAATTGTTTCAACAATATGCACAAAAATCAATCAAAGTCTTATCTCTATATTTTTATTTTATTTTATTTTTTTAAATTATTATTAGTTGTTGACAACACAAACAAATCAACGTATCTACTTAATAAAAAAATATCAAATTTTACAGATAAAATCAACTCATTTTATCTAATCGAGCTTTCACAAAGTTTTTTTTGGTAATGAACTTTCACAAAATTATATCAAAATTATCTTATCATATTTTTTTTGGTAAGTAATTGGGCCTTAGCCCAATACTTTTATCATTATTTAAAAACATGGTCATGACACTACTAAATAATTTCCAAAAACAGTTGGACTTAGGATCCAATCATATATAAAAAATATAAACGTCCAACAAAATAATAAATTTTTTAGGCTGAATGTTTAAAAACTCCTTACCTTCATCCAAAAAAAATGAATCCCCTCACCTTAGACTAAAATGAGGCCTACGTATAAGCCCGCTAATTAACCCACACTAATTAGCTATAGCTTCGTAATATTACTAAAATAAGGCCTACGTATAAGCCCGCTAATTAACCCACACTAATTAGCTATAGCTTCCTAACATTAATAATAAACTAACCTAAACTAACCTAACCCATCAGTGAGAGATTTTAGATATGTCCCTTTTCAACTGTCAGAAGTTGTCCCCTTCTTGGACACTTGTTGCACAAATAATCTCTCCAGCACATTTCTACAGGTGTGGATTTGTCTCCCATTCTACACCAAAAAAATCCGTCAATCACAATTGGTCAAGCCAGCCCTCAATACAAATTGCAAAGACTATAAGGCAAATTTTTGGGTATAGATAGAGGAGACAAATCAACACATGTAAATTTATGCTAAAAGTGTGTGTGAGTGACAAATGCCTCATGAAAGAACAAGATTTGGATTGCAATAGTTGTATTAGTACCAGTGATATTTATGCTAAAAGTGTGTGTGAGTGACAAATGCCTCATGAAAGAACAAGATTTGGATTGCAATAGTTGTATTAATACCAGTGATATCAGTTTTACGCCACTGGAAAGTGTTGTGATTAAAACAAGATATTTAGATTAATTAATTGGGTTATACTACGTGTACACTAAAATTAGCTACTAAAATCAGCCACTAGTATAAAATACATGTTGCAATACAAATACATATTGAAAATAAATTAAGTCACACATATATTTATACACAAATATATTGATAACTGATTTTAGTATACAAATAACATTTCTATAATTGAAATTATGATAATTAGATAATATTATGGGCCCAACATGGATTAGCTTAGTCCAAAATAAAAAAATATGCCTAACAAAAAGCCTAACAAATATTTAAAACAGCAAAACCCTCAAAAGAAAAATCTCCAATAGTGGCTTCTCTTGAATTTCTAGAGCCAGAAACAAGCTAGCTCATAAACTAGCTCAGCTGAAAATTCAAGAGCAACTAAATCACAATGGCGATGGTCTATTAATAAGTAAATTCTTTCACGTTGATTCATAGTAGATATTTAAGTCTTCTTGCGTTTTTCGCCGGTGACAAGAAGAACCACGGTGGGGCAGTGACGCGACTTCGGGTGAGCGCAGAAGTTAGTTTCTATTGTGGTTGTTCAATTCTGATCAGCTAGATGTGCCCTGTGTTTGAAATAGGTCTTTTAATTTCTCGGAGTTTCATAATTGTTGATACCGAGCTTATCCTCTATTATAGTCTGGCGGATTCTTCGGTGTCAAATGGGAGAACATTTCACACCTGTGAAAATGCGCTGGTGAGATTGGATGTGCAACAAGTGTCCAACAGGGGGACAAAGTCTGACAGTTAAAAAGGGACTTGTCTACATTCTCTCACGTGATGAGGTAGGCTGGTTTAGATTAGTTAGTTATTAATATTTGAAAGATATAGGTAATTAGTTTGGCTTAATTAGTGTGCTTATACGCAGCCCATATTCTAGTACAGGTGAGGGGATTCTTTTTTTTTTGGAAGTAGTTAAGGAGTTTTTAAACAATCAGCCCAATTAATTTATTGTTTTGTTGGAGGTTTGTATTCTTTATATATGATTGGGCACTAGGTCCAACAGTTTTTGAAAATTATTTAATAGTGTCATGACCATTTTTGTAAATAATGATAAAAATTTTGGGCTAAGGCCTAATAACTTACCCAAAATAAATGACAAGATAACTTTGATATAATTTTGTGAGAGCTCTATTAGATAAAATGAGTTGATTTATGTGTAGAATTTGACATTTTTTTTGTTTAAGTAGATACATTGATTTGTTTGTGTTGTGAACAAGTAATAATAATTTTAGAAAATAAGATGAAATAAAAATATAGAGATAAGACGTTGATTGATTTTTGTGCATATTGTTGAAACTGTTATGTAAATTTTTGTATAAAACTTTAAATCTAACGTATACTGAATTTGTCCCGATTTAAATGTATTTGAAGTGACTTTTGTCGACGATAAAATTCTGGTGTATTTTTCTTGGGGAGAAAATTATTGAATTGGATTATGAGATTTATTCCACTAAAAAAAACGCTAATTTTTATGCACGTATATGTAGCTATGTTGAATATATTAATTTCTTAGTGTATAAATCATATTTAAGAGTCTAAGTTAAGAAGTTAGTCGTTTAAAAAAAGGAACTGACTGAAGTTGTAGTTGATTATGTATTTTTGAAGATGATTAAGTTGGAATTTCAAAAATTAGGATTTTGGTATTAAGTTTCATATTTACGGGTTAGAATTAAAGATTTTGGACTATGGCAAAGAATTCTGGTTTAAGTGATTCAGAATGAGGATGGATCATAAAGTATATAGTATGATGCCCAAAAACAAAACCAACACTCATAGACTAGTATGCATACCACTCGGTTATGAACTTAATTTAGAAAGATATGTTTATAATTCTATATAAGAAGCAGTGTTTAATGCATTACTAGACTTGTCAGTTATTAATATTTTCGCTCATTCTAATTATGTTAATTGTGAATGATTCCAAAGGTAAAGCTCTCGAATAAACCAAATACATGCCAAAATAAAGCAAATCATCCAAAGGCAAAAACGTTACGTTGATGGCCTGAAGCTTGTAACTTTATAATTCGAGTTAGACGAATTGGACTTTCACGTTAGCGGAGTCAATGGAATTGAGTTGAATCGATTTAAATAGGAATGTTGTGTTAACCATTAATTGAAAGGAGCGTCGGTGAATTAGATAAACTCAGAAAAAATCGACTCAGACATGTTCGCTTTACACGATTCATAGTTGTAAAAATCGAACTGAATCGGCCGGTTCGACTGGAAAACCGGTGAAGCAGACCTTAGTCCGATTCGGTTACTCTTTGGACTGTTTAACAAATTCTTACTGGTCCGATCAAACTGGTCAAAACAGATGAGAACCGATCAAAATCGGTCTAACCGAAGTGGTCTGCTTGAAAAAGTTTTTAATACGTCTCCACCGGGTCTAGAAGGAAGAACTGTGGAGCAAAAACAACATCCACTTGCCACTCAGCCATTGCACTTCCGAGTACTATATTTGAGAAGTACTAATTATATAGTATACATAGATATCTAATTTAATTTTTGTTTTATTTATTTTTGAAATTAATTATATTTTAATTATAAATCATTATTAATGTAAATTTAAATTTGAGTAAAAATTTATTAATTTACTTGATCTATTTTATTGCTAGTATTGTGATTAAGGTAATTTGTGTTGATATTAATGTTAAAATCTACTCACATAGTGATATAATAGTTAGATGCTAGGTTTTGTGAATTCATTTTTTTTATTGTGTCAAATTAAAATAGTATTGTAGTATTACCGATAAATTTTATGGTTTTTTATATTAGTTATTTTTAGAAGTTGAGACTTGATTCTTCATAAAATGTTAGTGAATATATGTATGTCAAATTTTAATTTTAAGTTTTTAACAATTTTATATTTTATATTTACGTGAGACCGGTTTTATCGGTTTAACGAGTAATTTATAGGTTGAACCAATAAACCAGTAAACCAATAACTTGACCGGTTCGATCACCGGTTCAGTTCTGACAACTATGACACGAATCAACAATAAAATGAAATAAGCCAATTCGATTTATAGAGATGGTGGCTTTAGTAAATCAAATTCAACATTGTGGACTTAATATGCACGTAACCATAAATCTTGAAAAAAAATTTACATTATAACAAAATTATAATAACAACATTGGAACCCTTGTCGGACAAAAAAGTAAGAAATTATAAGTAAAAAATTGTATGTTACGACTCTTTTCATAGTAAGAAAATTGATAATA
>NC_029787.2:13773471-13787257 GCF_000816755.2 Arachis ipaensis
AAATACATTTATGTTAAGTGAAAGTTAAAATTAAAGTATTAAAAATAAAATATAATTATGTTATATTAGTAACTATTAAATATAGTTATGTTATATTAATAAATATAAATAATATATAACCGTTATGTACTTAACCAAGTAAATGAGTATGTAGGAGTTATTTTGCAGTCTCAATGTTAATTTATATGTTTTGAATTTTCTTTTAATAATTTATATGCAACAGGGTTATTTGGTAACCAAAGTTTTTAAAGACGTGCAGTATCTCCCCATAGTACCCAGGTATTAGCAACTTGAAGGCTTGCCTTTTTTCAAGAAGGCTTTTCAAGACTCGTTGGATCCCACACCGAGTTTTCACATCAACATTGAATACTTTTGTGTGAGACACTGAAGCTGTATTATATAGTCGTTGGGGTGCCTGGATTTGTCGTTGAACACTCATTAGAGAATTCAAATCACAGAACGAGCAAGAATGGAAGGTGGACGATTTCAATACTACGCGGTGAGGAGGGGGCGTGTTCCTGGCATATACGGCACATGATTAGAGTGCAAGCGTCAGGTAACCGGGTTTAAGAACAACGACTACAAGGGTTTCAAAGACTTGGATGAGGCTAAGGCGTGGCTTGGGGCCGTTGCAGAACCAGCAGATTTTGGGGGGGAGCCTCAACAGCTTGCTATCGAGGCAGGGGAGCAACATCAAGAGGGAGACCTCGGGCAAGACCTTCCGAATCCGATCCAACTACCGGTCTATGGAAGCCCGCCGTCCCATGAAACTGAAGACACCCATGGGAGCTCATCAAATAGTCTGGATGTTCGCGGTGGCAGCAGCAACTCGTATGCCTTAGTAGGTCTGTCAATAATTGATTTAGAAAGCTTTTGTTAGCTTTTAGAGTATGATTGGTTTGAGGGATTAAGAAATTGAATTTGGTTTTCTGATGCAGGTGGTGTCGAAGGCTGTCCGATGAAGGAGGGACCTTTCTTGCACGTGGAGGACATGGAGTTGTTGCTAATGCGTGCATGCTCATCCCTTGGCATCGGGGCTCCCATTTTCATATGCCAGGAGAACAGGTCTAGTGAGGAGGCCGTTCGCTTTGCGTTCACCGTGGTTCTGCCTTATAACAGCAGGGGCCTGGAGCTCGTTGCACATGGACCCACTTCAGCGGATGTGCGAGTGGCTCGTCAAGAAGTATCATTTGCAATGTTGGAGAAAATGGTAGCAGCAACTGGATATAGCATATGCGACTACAACTACCACACAGTTGCCCGCATGGAGGAACGCTGGAGAGAGATTCAGGATGCCAGTTTATCTTCCGTGGCACACTGGATTCATCTTCTAAAAGAGGAAAATGCTGATCTTCAGCATCAGGTTGAGATGATAAATGAAATGCTGGAAGAGTAGTGGTTCATTTTACAATTTAGGGTCGGGTCTGAGGTATGTGTGCTTATGACAGTGGCTGTTGAAGGTTAAGGTTTTTACTCTAGTAGAATATGTTGTTACTTTAGGATAAGTTAGGGTAAGTTTTGGTTGCTAACATTACTAGGATTGGGGTGAGTATCTCTGGTGGAGTAGTAGGCATTCATGGTGAAGTTGAATGTAACATGGATATGTATATTCTAGTTATGATGAATATGATGGATGATTAAGAAAGTGAATGTTTGATTTCCATTTCTGAATCAGTATTTGACTATGTATTTAAACACTAACAATGTGGTTTTGTTGCTAATTTCATGGTGTTGGAGTCTTGATTTTTTTATTCTTCCTGTTGACGCCACTGGCAAGCACCGAGGGGGTACGTAGTTATTTGGTAGGAAAATAGGTGGAAGAAGCAAATTAGTTGTAAATAATGGTTAAATATTTGGTTGATTAGATTTTTCAATATTTTGGTTTAAAGTGAACCCAATTCCATTCAATAATGGTTATTTTGAAATTAAATTTGTGATTATTTTACCATTTTAACAAAATAGGAGGTGATTAATGTGTTTTAGCTATGAAGCCGTGGATAAAGGGTTCGGGGAAGAAGTAGCCAATGGCCTAAAAGAATATAAACCTGTAACTCGCTTTTGAAAAAGAAATATTTAAGTTAAGTTTTCGCAGCCATCAATCATGTCCAATCAATCTATCTAGTAGCATGACAGATAGTAGTGGAAAGGATTTGGTTGAGTGGCTCGGTGACCACCTCGTGACTCGTAACAAATCTTGCAATAGAAGATTACCATCAAAAGATGGGAGAAATTTTGTTGGGCCTCAATGGTTGGGCCTTTGGATGCATTTCATTCCCTTTCTGTAAGGCGGGGCCTATCCCAGTGAATGAAACGAGTTGACACCTGGGTTAATAAAGTAACTGGTCCCATTGTACTGGTAGTACGAACCCCCCCAGCAATCTTCCTGAGTTCCATTTGCCGCGTAAAGTTGAATTCTTGAGGGATGAAAATGGGTGATCAAAAGGATGGCATTGGTGAAGCTCCAAGATCAATTGAAGTTCCTCCAAACTTTGCATCGATGGAGGCATCCGTGTTAGACGAGATTGTGAGGTATGTCTATGTTTTCCATGTCTGTATATGCATATCCATGTAAGAGGTTCATGTTTGAAGGTACTGAATCATTTGTTATTTGCATCAACACGGAGAAGAAGAATGCACATGAAGAGGATGGATCTGCTCCGGAGGACAGGATCATGGCTGTGTTCAACAAGATACATGAGGTCAGTATGGTGATATTGTTAATGGTACTAGTGTGGCAAGTTTCCAGAGTCAGGTTATCATTGTCGACATTACACGTTTTTCTGTTGTAGCTGTTGATGGACAACGATCGAGATGTGCGGAAAGTCATGGAGTCTCAAGGAAAGCAGATAAAAGGATTGTTGGAGCTTGCGGCAGAGAACTGCAAAGTCATCGCCTTGTTGTGGGAAGACTACGCGGTGAGGTGCAAAGGAGAAGCTATGGTTGCTGATGTTGACATGAAGAAGCAACGTTCAGTGGGTTGTTCAAGTACACGAAGGGGTAATGTCACTTATGCGAGTTCCACCAAACAGAGGACGAGAAAAAAGGGGATCAGCCAACTAGAGATGTGGAAGCTGTTATTGGGAATGCTGAATCCATTTTAAGAAACATCCCGGGATTACCATACTCCTCCATTGTTTACACTACCGTCGTCGACACCCTCCGCTTACTAACAAAGTTTAGACCTCCAACCGCATCTATCTCCTTTTTCACGTTGGTGAAAATGGTCCGCGTATATACCATGGCAGCACATTTTTCGATTGGATCAAGGCACGTCGTCATAACAGGGACGTTATAGATGGAGTTGAACTGTGCAACCATCTCATTATTTTGATATTCACGAAGGACTAGCTCAAGGTTTTGCACAAGCTCCAGTATAGTGTGCTTCGAGCTAAGGAATTTCTTCACATGGGAATTTATACCCTCGCATCGCGATGTGGTACGAAACCCAGCACAGAACTTGTTGCCAAGGTATGCATTCGTCCACATCTTTCTCTTTTCGTACATCTGCATTGCCCACAACTTATCATGTAACTCGTATTCATCCGCTGCTTCATCCCATTCCGCTTCAAAGTCATCTATCGACATATCCGCATACAACCACCTTGAAAACAAGTCCCTGAACATCTGCTCATTCCCATTAGATGTAACATTCTTTTGTAGATGCTAAGCACACAGGCGATGGGTTGCACTAGGAAAAACTTCCGTAACTGCGGCAATAATGGCATCATCGCCGTCTATGACTACAACAGATGGAAATTTATTACACATCACCTCAAGGAGATTTTCTAGCATCCACTTGTACGAAGCAATCGTCTCGTCCAACACTAACCCGAACCCAAAGATAGTCGTCTGTTTGTGGTTGTTTGCACCTGAGAATATTACAAGCGGTCTCCTGTACTTGTTCTTTTTGTACGTCAAATCGAACGCGAGGACATCACCAAAGTGTTGGTAATCAACTCTGCTCATTCCATCGGCCCAAAACAAGTTGGCCAACATACCCTCCTTAGTCAGGTTATACCTCACCATTGCCATGGGGTCCACAGAAGCCTTTCCCTCCAAATAGACAATGGCAGAATTTGCATCCCCATCTGCAATCCGTGCGCGCTTAGTCCGGTCAAGGTAGTTATAAGCATCCTTCTTTGTGAAACCCAATAGTGAATACCCCCCGGCAATCCCTGCCATGTACCCAAGTATCTTTGACGTAGGTAGCCCATAACTTTGCATACCATCTAGCTGATCCTTTGCCGCACCTGAAACCCGACGGAACTTTGGAATCAAGTGTACCATACACCTAGCTACTAACTCATGGTTGTGCTCGAGGATGACTTTCCAGACCTTCCAGTTCGAACTTTCTTTGTCAAGATATATCGACAACTTAGCCTGGCAGTTCGTTCGTGTCTCAGGCTTATGACATCTTTTTCTGTCTAATCTATTATAGTGCTTTTCATCCCTTAACCCAGCTCTGTTGCAAAAGAATCTCCTCCTAATTACATTTCTGTCATCATCCTTCCCATAGTCTCCCTTGCGTACACCAAACCCATGGCACTTCCCAAACCTCATATAGAATTCATAAGCACGCTCCTCAGTTCTGAAAACCTTGTTCTCTATTTTAGCTGCAGTAAGACCAAATACATCTCCATAATTCGACAGGTCATCCTGCCCACTTGGATCCAATTGCTCAACATCAAATTCATCAGCATCTGAACTGACTACTTCGCCAAAACATTCGCTCTCATCCTCTATGCAGAATTTCTTGCTATGACCAGTGTATTCCATCTGAAAATAAAATTTTTTTAAAGGAATTACTCGCCATCTAATTTCCGCACGCTCCCTAATATATTCCAAGTCCGATCCGTATGAAAAGAATGTTGCAATACATCATAGAGGTGACATTCAATAATTTTATTGACTTGAAGGTCATTAAAAAAACAAATAAAAATTAAAACTCCTTGAGTCTTTGGCAACCAAATGATTGAAAAGATAAGTGAACATAGACCAAATATGCAGGGGGTTGAGCACTGACATTTTGAAAATTAGCCACACTCAACATCTAAAACAGATAGCACAATTGCACAAAAATAGATACTAACAGTTTATAATTTGTAGAAGCGTTGACATTAGCTTATGCTATCGCTGTTAAACATGATTGTTAATAAAATTCAATACATGGAATTGATCTAAGTTGTTTATGCTACTGCTTATTAACAGTCTATATATTTTGCATAACTAATGACGTTTGCTTATGTTTTTTTGTGGGAATTAACTTAATATTCTATAGTTTGTGGAAGCTTTCTTCTCCTTTTAGTTTCTTTTTTCAATGGAAACAAGATTTAACAACAAAAATTCAACAATAAAAATTCCATCATTCATTTAAATCGGTTCAAAACAAGACACAACTTAGCGAAATTTAAGTAAAAAATTTAATAAATAAATTCAGTTCAATACAATAGAGAAGACTCAATCATTCAGATAAAAGCTCATGCTTCAGTATCATTTTAACATAGTGTTAACATTGAACGAATAAAAGCTCACACCTCACCATAATTTTAACAAAGTTTAGTAACATTTTCAGCAGACACCATATTCATCAAAATTTTAACATAAGTTAACAAAGAATTATCAAAGTATAAGCATAATTTTTTTTCAATACAGCATTAAAAAAACAACCAAACAGAGTACAGCCCAGCAGTAGCAGCAGCGTTAATCATTCAACAACAGCATTAACAGTACTAAAATCCTAAACCCATCGTTCTCACTTCTGAACAGACCACCAAAAAAGGAAGAACAAGCAATAGCAATGTGCACCGATCTTCGATCTGAGCAGCTGAGCGCGACAGCGAGTAGACAACGCCGAGCAGGACGCCCACCAGACGAGGACCACTGTTATTCCTTCTTCTCCACTACACCACTACCTCAGAAATTAAAAAGAGCAGCAGAAGAGATTTAACAACACAAAATCAACAATTTGATTTCAATTCCCCTTTCATAAATCCACTAAACAGAGCATAAAAGCAGGACCCGACGAAGTGAAATAACCCTGTAAGCCTGTAAGCAGTGCTACTAACCTCCGACGAAGATCAGAGCGACGAACAGACGATGGCGACGGAGAGACGACGGCAACAAACACACGGCAAGTAGCTCCAACCCTCAACCAGACGACGTCCCGAGCTACAAGAGAGTGGCTGGATTCGACACAGGGAGAAGGAGGAGGCCGCGGAATCGTCGAGTACAATGGACGGTGGGGAGGCGCCGAGAGCGACGGACGGCGCGGCAGGACCTAGAACCCTAATTTTTCTACTTCCAAGCCTTGCTTTTCAATTATGAATTTCACTTAGGGGGTCTTGCCGTGTTGGGCAAAAGGGGGTGGGTGAGGCCTGAGGGTGAGCGTCTATGCTTTGGTTTCTTTTTTTTAGAAAAAAAAAGAGCTCAAGACGATAGCGTTTAAATGAACCGGTCGGTTCCTGGTCCGGTCCAACCGCCTGATTACTGGCCAGTTCAGAGGTTTATTAACCGTTATAGATTGAGCGGTTTTATACACTGCATCAGACCGTTTTGGTTGCCGGTTCCCAATTGAAGTGGTCCGGTCCGATTTTCATACCACTGGGTAAAATCCTTATACATAAAAACGCCAATTGATTTTGTTTTTCCAATTCACTATTTTCTTTATATTTTTTTTCTTCTCCTGTAAGATTTTATTATGAGTCCTGTATATCACAAAGCCCAAGAAAACTTAGCCCATCAACAGTTTAGGAAACATTCCACATCTGCAAAAAAGGCCCGAGCCCCATGTTAAACTAATACTAATTATCCTTACTTATCCTACTTACACAAGCTGATAATGTTTTCTTATCACGTGCAGGGAGTTGCACTTCCTGAATTGAGAGGACGCCTTTCCTGCAGCAGGTCACATCTGCTACTTCAATCATACACTCGTCGCCTGTTGGAGCTGTCCACACCATTTCTACACGTGTAGAAGCCGCATCAGTTTCTACACCAGAGACTCTGCCTAATCTAAATTGTTTAATGTTTTATGGTATGTTGTGCACCATGCCTTGTGAAGTATACCATAGCCTTGAATTTTTTTTCGCCGTAAACTACTATAAATTTTTAGCTAGATTTAAAAGGAATAACTTAAAAAAATATATATTTAAGTGATCAATACATTTTTTTTTCTACATTTGTAGTAACTTTTCATTTTTAATGCTAAAACTTAAAAGTCTTAGCCCTAGCATTACCCAAACTTAAATTATATGCAACTAAAGTAAACTAATAAGAAATTTATTTCACTTAAAATCAACACAAGACCAAACACACTATAAAATGATCACATACTACATACATAGCGATTTTCTCTTATTCATGAATTCAATTTTGATATTTTTTGGAATAAATTTGACACCGTTAGTATTTATTTCCCCCCACCCCCTCCCAAAAATATGCATAATATGCAATCGATTTAAATTTATTTTCTTGGAATCATTGTCCTCAATGCAAATCCATATTAATTGAAACAGTTTTTAACTGTATCTTTCTTTGTCTTATCGATATTTCTTTTTATCATCTTCACATGCTCACTAGTAGCTATTGCTGGTTCCCAATTTGGTTACTGCTCCAAGCCTTCACACTCTCTAATTATACATATGGCATATTAATAGAGTCATAACAATATATAAACGAAATAAGAGAGAAAAAAAAAAAAGGACAAGTAACACTTGAAATTCCATTGGAAGTTAAAAAATAGAAAATCACTTTCTCCTATACCAATCCCCCCACAATAAGAAAAAAAATCCCCACCAAAAAAGAAAGGAAAAGAAAAGAAAATATAAAAAGAGAAAAACATTGAAATCATATATGAACACATTGCATTAATTAGCTTTCCGCCGTGGCCTTTTGTGCCAAAGGAATTTCACCACCACCAACCACCACATTGTCCCCGCCGCCGCCACATCGACCTATAACAATACTATCCAGATCAAGCAACTTCCTTTTGGGCTTGGCTTCTTGAAGCATCAACACTACATCCCTCATTGAAGGCCTATCAGCTGGGTTCCTGCTTGTGCAAAGCAATGAAATTCTAAGCATTTGTATCATCTCTTCCCTCACTGAGGAACACCCTGAACCTGCATTCTTATCTAATATATCATCTATCCCATCTTTGCTCTTTATCTTTGACTTCACCCAATCAACAATGCTATTCCCATCTCCAAATTCTGCATCCACTGAACGTTTTCCACTTAAGATCTCCATTAACACCACCCCATAGCTGTAAATGTCACTCTTTTCATCCACTTGAAGAGTATAGGCGTATTCTGAGGTAAAAAGAGACAAAAACAAAAAAAGGGTATTAGACTATTAGCCTTCTAATCAAGTACAACTTTGTTATGAATTTAATTTATTTTATGATAACAGGACAACACATGAGAGCATTAAAAAAATATTTAAGTCCAAATCCAGAGGCTGTTAATTACTTTAATGGGATTGCCTAATCACAAAGACCAAAGTCAACATCCTCATGATTCAAAGAGTTAATGAGAATTGACAATATTCTTAGGTGGTCCCCTTTAATATTTGAAGATCTTTGATAAAAAGCAACGTGTGAAAGTGAAAAAACAAATAAAAAAAAAAAAAAAAAGCNNGCAGTAGTGCTCAGAACCCATGCACCGAAATTGGTCATGAAAAGTCCCAAGCGCCTCTCTTCTTAGATAACACTGCCAACCACATTGCACCACCTTGCCATGCCAATTTTGACCACACCCTCCAAAGTTGCCTTCACCATTCACATTGCACACCAAGCATTCTATTTGTACATTCACTTTGAACACTTGTGGTCACACCATTGTAAGTGAGAGAGAGAGAAATAAATAAATTTTATAGAAATTGAGAAAAAAGAGGGAAGAAATAAAAAAGGCAGTTATTATATAAAATAAAGTAATGATATACTATAATATGACTTACTAGTTCATATTAGAGTCAACATGCATGTATGATAGATAGCTCTTATAATTATTTTAACAAGCTAATTTCCAATTTTTTTTAATTACTTGATACTCTTCCAAAGTGTTCAATATAGAAGAGTTCCACACTTCCACCAATAAGAGCATTTTCTTGCACACTCCATCACCATTTAGTATCCATGCATACTATTTCTTCGTGGACCATGAGCTCCTCATACAACAGGTAAGTCACAATATTGAAAATGACAAACTATACTTCAACTAAATTAGTTCGAGCTAGCAAAGTGAATTTATTATTCAGCAAACTATACTCGCTAGTCGCTATATACGTTTCTTTTATTCACTTAATTTAGGAAGATTAAGCAGTTTTATCAATGAATAAATGAAGTCTAAACATAAAAAACGAACAAATTAGCATGCACTTCAGTGATGTAACGATTATAATGAAGACCAATTAGGGAACTCACCGGGGGCAATGTAGCCGTATGATCCAGCGATGACAGACATGGATTCATCGGTCTGGATCAATTTAGCCACCCCAAAATCCGCCACCCTGGCCTCCAAGTCAGCATCTAGCAATATATTACTAGGTTTTAGATCACGATGCACGATAACAGGATCACAATCATGGTGAAGGTAGCAAATCCCCTGCGCCACACCAAGGGCAATCTTGTACCTAGTGAACCAATCAGCAACGAGATTATCACCCTTGTTCTTGCCATGCAACAAGTCATCTAAGTTCCCATTGGGCATGTACTCGTAAAGCAGCATGGTGCACTCTCTGTTGCTGCAGCACCCTAACAGCCTCACTATATTCCTGTGCCTCACGTTCCCCAACACCTCCACCTCAGCAAGCACCCCTCTCCTCCGTCGGATATTCTCCTTTTGCTTTCCCCACAGCTTCTTAACCGCTATGATGTCGCCACCTGGCATTTCCGCTCTGTAAACCGTTCCAGTGGACCCCATCCCTAAGATCTTATCAGACATCGACAAACACTCTAACACATCCTCCGCCGTGAAATTCAGTCGTTGAAACGCCGTTAACTTCCACGGTCCCATCTCCTGCCCGTCGTTACCGAAACGGCGGCCGTAATTCGCGTGGAAGCACCGTGTCCCCGCTACGAGGACGAAAACTCCGATCCCGAACGCCGCCGCAACGATCCACACGATCGCGCCGGCAGTTTTCCTCGGCTGCTGTCGTCGACCGTCGACCTGGTTGTCCTCCGAGCCTAGCGTCTCAGCCGCGCATGGCTTCGCGACCATGCCGCCGCATAGGCCGGGGTTGCCGGAGAATTCCGACTGGTGGAGGTTCGGGAAGATCCCCGACGAAGGTATAGGTCCGGTGAGGGAGTTGAAACTGACGTCGAAGTTCTCTAGCGTGGTGCAGTTGTTGAAGTTCGAAGGAATAGTTCCGGTGAGCGAGTTGTGCGAGAGATCCACGTAGGTGATCGAAGGCAGCGCTGAGATTTCCCATGGAATGATTCCGGTGAGCGAGTTTCTACTCAGATTCAGCTGAATCAGCTTCTCACAGTTTCCAATATCCCACGGAATGCTTCCGTTAAGTGAATTCCCCTGCAACTCGATCCTGTATATGTTCTTGCACCCTACGAAGTCGGGAATCTCACCGGTGATCTTGGAACCCGCAGCGGAGAAGATCTGGAGGCTGGTGGAGTTCCATATGTTGCTCGGCAACGCGCTCTCAAACGCGTTGCCGGAGATGTTCAAGAACTGAAGCCTTACGGCATTGCCGAAATCCTCGGGAATTCTCCCGGTGAATTCGTTGTCGCTGATGTCAAGGAACGTCAGGTTAGGGAGTTGACCAAGACCTAATGGAATTTGACCGTTGAAGCGGTTATTCTGAATGCGAACCCTGGAGAGGGAGATACAGTTAACAAGTGAACTCGGAAGCGAGTCGTTAAAACGGTTATAGAAGAGGATGAGCCTGTTGAGGTTGTTGCCGTTGCAGAGGTTTGGAGGAATGGGACCTTCTAGAAAGTTGGTTGAAACATCCACTTTCTTTAACAAACCGTTGGAGCCGAGCTTCTGAGGAAGAATTCCGGTGAGTGAGTTGTTGAAGAGAAGGAGGAAGTTCAAGTTTGGAAGGTCACCAACTGTTTGTGGAATTGACCCTGTTAGATTGTTCAGTTCCAAGCCCAAGAAGTTGAGTTCCTTCAGCATTGAGATTTCTTCCGGAATTGAACCCGTGAGTTTGTTATCTGACAAATCAAGAGCTTTCAGTAACTTCAAGTTCCCTATGCTTCTTGGGATTTCACCCGTTAACTTATTCTTGAACAGCAACAGTGTCTCCAGCATTGTTAAGTTCCCAACAAGTTCTGGAATCAGAGGACCTGTGATGTTAGTACTTGAGATGTCCAAGTAGCTGAGATTTGTTAACATTGCTAACTCTGTTGGTAATGTTGATTCCAATGGATTGTAACCAACTTCCATGTGTTGTAGCTGTCTGAGGTGGCCTAGTTGCGGTGGAATTGGACCTACCAATGAGTTCCCGGCGAGGTATAAGAAGTTGAGTCTGGCCAAGGAGCCATAACTTGGTGGGATTGTGCCATTGAAGTAGCTTCCTCCAAGGTTGAGGTGTTCAAGGAAGCGAAGCACGGAGAGTTCTTGTGGGAGAGGTCCAATGAAGTTGTTGCTGTAAGCATTTAAGACTCTCAAGAACTTGAGCTTAGATATCCCCGGTGGGAACGTTGAGTTGAAGGAGTTGTGGCTGATATCCAAAGTCCTGAGTTCGCTGAGGTCAAAGATTGCAGCTTGGAAGGTTCCACTGAAGACATTCCGACTTAGGTTCAAGTGGTTGAGGGTAGTTAGGTACCTGATTTGGGGTGAGATTGTGCCTGAGAAGTTGTGGTTTGAGAGGTCCAAGGTGGTGATTTGTGATGTTTTTGAGTGGCAAATGATGCCTGTCCATGAACACCATATAGGGTGGTCTTGGTTTTCGGTGTTGGAGGAGAAGGATGAAGAAGGGTCCCAATCATGGAGGATGTTGTTAGGGTCTATGAGGGATGATTTTATTGAGAGTAGAGAGATGAGTTGGAGGGGTATGGTGGTAGCAGAGAAGACAAGTAGGGTGTGGCAGTAGAAGAAGAAGAAGAAGAAGAGGGAGAAGGAAAAGAAGAAAGGTGTCTTCATGGTTTTGGGGTGGAAAAGGTTGTGGATGAGAATATGGTTATGGTGGTGTTTATGGAGGTAGTAGATTTAAGGGAATGAAGGTTTTGATGAGGAAGACAATCACTTTTTTGGAGTGCAGGGTGCAGAGGGAGTTTCATCATGATAATTTGCTTCAGTGGGTTTTGTTGGTGGACATACATAAAAGAATAGTAGAGAGAGAGTGGCAAAGTTTTCTCTACTTGTTCTACTACTTCATTATTATCATCTTAGCTTCTACAAACAACACTATTAGTTCCTCCTTTATTATTATATGAAGATCCTAAAATCATGTCATCAATTTCTCTCACCTCAGTGTATTCTACCTTTGTCTGATATCAATCCAATCCCCATATACTTTATTTATTTATTTTAAATTTTGTTGGTGAATTCTTTTTCCACCTTTTCTTTTTTGCTCCCACTTTTCATCATTCCCTTGCTCCCCCTTTATCTTTGGATGATAATCAAATTGATAAAATTATGTCATGTGTAACAGTGCCAATGTCTCTTGCAGGATCCAAGAAAGCCATATCAATTTTCCCACCATATTCCACCCAAACCATATTTTAAATAAATACATATAAAAACCCATTTTTCTTTATACATAGACATTACAAATATGGAGGCTTTATTTTGTTTTTTCTTTTAATATTTTATTTTATTTTTTCCCTTCCTTTTCCTTTGTTGTGGTGTTTTATGGTCCTATTTGGCTCTATCTTTCATTATCATTTGCTTGTCTTCAAGGTCCAGCATGGAGATTCAGGTGAGAGAGCCTTGTCCTAATTAAACAACAGCATCAGCATGGACCACTATAGAGAATTAGAGATATTCTAAATAGCTTATACAAATATGTCAGCAATTCAGCATAATCCCAATCAAGGGATGCACTGTCCATATATGCATATATATGCATTTCATTTATTTATTCCTTCATTTTCATTCAATCATTCCTATAATTTAATAACCAAGATTTTGGGATCAGATTTGGTTGATCATTACATTAGGCCTTTATTTTGGACGTATTAGACACAAGAAGGAGCAAACCTCAATAGCTTTTTTTTCTTTTTCAATTTAAGACCAATCTAGTAATGATGATATTTTTCATTTCTCTGTCGTTGTCTTTGTAATTAGTTGTAACAAACTTTCGAAAAAAAAAAAATGTACAAGCTAAGCATAATTCCCTTAAGTACATCAAATACATGCCAAACAAATTACCAATTTCATCTACCTTATCTATATAATCATATTTTATCCTGCAAGCTAAGAATGCAATCTACTTATGACGCAAGCTTGGAGATTAGATGATAAATTAACTGTTTACCGGAAAGATATATGATAAAATTACCTAATAATGATATTAGCTTCATATTTAAAGAAAGAGATCCCGCTAGGGAGATAATGTACTATTTATACAATGTGTACAATGGACTATTGAGTTACAAAATGAACATTTTTCATATTATCTAAAATAATCATCCGAGTACTAACGATAATAAACATCATGATACTACTCATCTCAAAAATTTCAGTTGATGAAAAAATGTTACACTAATGATTATATCTTTAATACTCCCTAAACCTTTATTGTACATATTATATAAATATTTCATTGGCTCCTCATACTTTCCCTTTTAAAGAAAGCTTGCTACAAGAGCGTACGAAAATATTTT
>NC_029787.2:13787262-13794454 GCF_000816755.2 Arachis ipaensis
AATTGAAATTATTATATAGAGAATAGTCTTATATATAAAAGATTACCTTAAATCCAAAATAGTCTTATAAGTTGTTTATAATCAAGAAGGACAATTTTTGGGTGAAAAGAAAGATTAATTATAAACCGTAGAAAAAAACAGATTTGCAAGGCTTTTTTGTAGGGTCAAATGTAGCTAGAGGCCAGGGCTTAAATAATTTCAAAGTAGTGGCAGATTATTGAAAGTACATATGTTTAATTATATTGGCATGACTTATATTTAAATGCATACTATTTTTATTGTCTTATATATTTTTTAGTATAAATAATTTGCTAAGAGACAACATTGCTATAAAAGAAAAATAAATCACTGGGAAAATTAATAAAAGAAAGATGAAAGCATATATATGTTCTCTTATTTAAAATGAATGAATCTTCTTTTTTTTTCTTTCAACTATATTAATTAATTAAATACCGAATATGCTTAAATTTTATCGCTTTTTCAGCACAGTTTGACTTCACTAATTAAAGCAATACTATGATGGGAAATTAATTACTACCAAAGTAATAGATGCTAAGATAAGAATAAAGCTTCAAAGTTCAAACACAATCATCCTCACTCCAACCACTGCATGCTGCCATCCAACATCTTTTTCTCCTCTAAAATGCGTCTCATTTATTTATAATTTTACTTCTTCATATTTATTGTCTTATATACTTATATATTTTTCAAGAATCACTATAAAAAAAAAAAAAACTTAATATAGTTGAGAATCATTATTAGTACAGAAAAAATTAGTTATTTTATAGGAATATTTTTAATTACCAATAATTATATAAAAAACATTTAAATGTATTTTAATGACCATTAATTATCATAAAAGTTCATAATATTATTAACGGTCAGTATTGACATGTATTTTTAACGGCCACTTAATTGTCAAAAAAATCTTTGTTGACATTTGGTTATTATATTGATTATGAAAAATAAGTGTCAATAATAGTTTTTTTTTTCTTTTTTGACAATTTCACCATCAAAATATTTTTAAACCATTTTCTAATAATATTAACATTCTTTTGACAACTAATAACTGTAAAAGGATATAACTATTTTTTAATGGCAGTCAAAATTGCTCATTTTTTTTCTTATAGTGGATGACGGGAAATTAGAATATTGTATTCACTTTCTTTTTTCTTTATAATGCACGTTACAAATTGATCGTTGTATGTGTGTGTTCTTCTTTTACCTTCAATTTAGTTTGTAATAGTGGTTATTTCTTACTTTTTTATACATTTTTAGTATAGCGATGAATAAGTAAACTTTATTTATTTGCAATTTAGTGGTCCAGATCTTATAATTGTCACTTTTGCAACACTACAATTATTTATCACAAAGAGGGAAGAAGACCTTAAACATAAGGTGAAAATTCAACTACAGTCGATTTTACGTAAAGTTAACAATTGAGAATCGTTAGATGAAAATTTAGCCAAATCAGTTAAATTATCTAACGGCTCTCAACTATCAACTTCACGTGAAGTCGACTGCACCTGAGTTTCCACCAAATCTAACATATATAATATACATATATGTATAAAGAAGGGTAATTTGAGGCCATAATAAGCATGAAGATAACAACTGGGGATGCGCATGAATATTTGTGGCAAAAGGGACAAGGAAATGCTGATTACAATGGCATGAAACAATGTAAAGCCAGAAAAGGTTAATATTGCCGCAATAGTGGAGAGATTAATCATATTGCTATCAGCATGGGATTGCAACAACATTAATACTTTTGTTCAGCAAAAGAAATATAAGTACAAAACCAAACATGTTTCAGAGACCACATACCATTCCTACCTTATTCCGATCTAAATCAAATTATGATTCGTATTGGGAACAACTCTACTGTAAGCTAATTTGAACAATTTTTTAAAAATTAGGATTTAAAAAAAAAATAGGATTAGAATATTAAAAATGCGTCGTATCATCTTTTATTTATATATTACAAAACTAAATAGTATAAAATAAAATCGGACTTATTTTTATGTTAACAGAAATAAAAAATGAGAAGACAATTCCACAATATTTGCATACACACATCAATGGCTAGCTAGTTATTATATATGCATGTAGGATCTATTTTTGTGCTGCCAATCTGTTACTAACATTTGATTCATAAAACAACAGCAAGCATTTTTGGAATAAAACCAATGACATCTTAATAATATAGACTTTGTGTATGTATTTTTTATTCAAAAATATTTAAAAGACAATAAAAAATAATTTAAAGTTATCTTATTTTATATTTATTAATTATTTTAAAAATAAATATATAATATTAAATATAATAAATATATAATTTTAAATATTATAAAACTAAATTTGTACTCATGCAAGATGTCTTCCGTGTGATAAAAGTACCTTGTTTTTTGAGGGTTAAAGTGTCACGTAGGATATTTTTGTCATACAAAAAACATCTTGCGTTAATACAAGTTTAATTTCGATCTAATATAAATATATATATCAATATTTTTATTTTTTATGAATACAAATGGTGATTAGATTTAATTAGCACAGGATTCAGCTGAAGAAATCTATATGGAAGTGCTTTCGTCATTTACTATGCTATTAGCTTGAGCAGAAAGCATGTGTCTTTGAATTTTGTGTCTTTTTCTAAATGAATAATAATAAATTAATAATAATCAATTATGATACCAATAATGCGATAAAAGAATAAGAGTAAAATAAAAATTGTAGAGTGCAGAGGCAAATTGGAAGAAAAAACCAGAAAGCAGGTTGATGTCATGCAGGGAAGGAATAGTACGTACGTACGTCTATTTTATTTGTATGGTCAGTGTCTTGAAAGCATTAAAGGAATCTTAGTTATTAGATTTTCCTATCTTCCTAAATTTGTTTGACAGGAATCTTAAATCTTAAAGCAGTAACCTTAGATGTCGTTGTAACTAAAGATAAGTTTGTATTTTATCCTATTTTTATTTTTTAATTCATTTTGAATTTTTTTTTAAGGATATCACCATTTTAAAATTTAAATAGAGTATTTATGGATAGGATNNNNAATTGAAGTTAAAATAAAAGTTGTATTTGTTATTATATTTTAAAATTTTAAAATTAATATAAACCTAATCCAATAATCGAATTAGTTTAAGTGCCGCAATTTCAACACTAATACAAAACTAATATAATTGGACAGGAACAAATACAACACTAATATAATCGAATTACAGGTGCGCTACATATATAAGCCTTTTTAGCTTATAAATTCTATAAATTGGGTCAAGTTGAACAAAAGTTATGTGCACCACACTTCCCATACTCGAGCGTAAATACACACGCGTTACTCAACCGTTTCTTTTTTCCAAAGCGCGCTCATTATGAACGACTCTTATTCTTCTTCTTCAATGAGAACCACAACTGTTATGTTTTTTTCGCGTTTCTCCTCCTCTTCCTCTTCTTTCTTCTTTTTCTCCTTCTTCTTTGTGCTTCTTCTTATTTTTCTTTGCGTGTTTCATCTTCATCTTCGTGTTTCTCCTTCTTCTTCTTTTGATTTTGCAACATTATGTATTTTTTTTCTTTGTTTGATTTTTTCCTCCCTAAAAGAATTATGAGAATATGAAATAAGAAGATGAAGAAGAAGAAGCAGCAGAAGATGAGGAAGAGGAAGAGAAAGAGTTCTGAATTATGCAGAACTTATCATAATAAAAATATACCAAAATATCTTCGTTTTACACCCAAATATTTTCGTGTTACATCCAAATATCTTCGTTTTACACCCAAATTTGCTACAAATACATAAATAAGTTATGCTACATGTATACTAAAATCAACCACCAAAGTCAGCTACCAGTATAAAATACATACTGAAATACAGAAAATAAATTAAAGCACACATGTATTTATACACAAATACATTGGTGGCTGATTTTAGTGGCTAATTTTACTGTATAAATAGCATTTTTATATAGAAATATGTTTTCTCTAATGCTGCATTTTTTTTTCTTCTTCTTCTTTTCCTTATTTCTTTCTTTCTTTTAGTTAAATGAATGTAAGTTCATCATCTTCCAAGTAATTTTGCAACATTATGTATTTCTTCTTCTTTGTTTGATTTTTTGTTTTTATTCTTGTTAAGAGAGTAAAACAAGAAGAAACTTGAGAAGGTAAAACAAAAAGGAAAAAATAAATAAAAAAAAAAAGAAGAAGAAGATGGTGATGATGATGAAAAAAAAAAAAAGAAGCAGCAGAAAATGAGGAGGAGGAAGAGGAAGAGTTCTGAATTATGCAGAACTTATCAGAATAAAAATACACCTAAATATTTTCATTTTACACCTAAATATCTTAGTATTACACCCAAATATCTTCCTTTTACACCCAAATTTGCTACAAATACAAAAATGAGTTATGTTACGTGTACACTAAAATCAACCACTAAAATTAGCCACTAGTATAAAATACACACTGGAATACAAATATAAATTTATTCATAATTTCATTTTTCTTTTTATTTGTGCTCCGAACTCTTGTAGAAAAACCTGCAACCTTCGAATAATCCTTGTAAAATTTTGCAGCATCTTCAAGGGTGTTTAAAAGTCATCCAAAACTTGGAGACAAACTGGTCATCAATACCACAGAAGGTCTGCAAAATACACTCAAAATACACCATATTAAAACAAGCATAAACTATAGAATGCAAGTACAACTATAAAATCATCATCAAAAATAAGAAAAACCAGATTCATGAATCATAACTAAATAGAAACTAAAACAATTCAACTAAAATAATAAGACAATTTACCTTCCGTCAGATGAAAAGTCATAAACTATAAATACACCCAAACTTTCCTAAAATACACCCAAATATTCCCGATCTACACCCGAATGTCTGATATAAAATGGACAAAATTATTTTAATTCTAATGAGAAGTAGTACATTAGATTAAATTCAAACAAGGAAGAATAAACAGCAAATATCACAGGCAAGGTTCACGCATTGTTCAGCTAATGAATGTAAGTTCATCATCTTTCAAGTAATTTTGCAGCATTATGTTTTTCTTCTTCTTCTTTGTTTAATTTTTTTGTTTTTATTCTTGTTAAGAGAGTAAAACAAGAAAAAACTTGAGAAGGTAAAACAAAAAGGAAAAGATGAATAAGAAAAGAAGAAGAAGAAGATGGTGATGATGATGAAAAAAAAAGAAGTAGCAGAAGATGAGGAGGAAGAGGAAGAGTTCTGAATTATGTAGAACTTATCAGAATAAAAATACACCCAAATATCTTCATTTTACACCAAAATATCTTTGTGTTACACCTAAATATCTTCATTTTACACCCAAATTTGCTGCAAATACAGAAATGAGTTATGTTACGTGTACACTAAAATCAACCACAAAATCAGCCACCAGTATAAAATACACACTGGAATACAATTATACATTGATTCTTAATTTCGTTTCCCTTCTTATTTATGCTCCGAACTCTTGTAGAAAAATCAGTAACCTTCGAATAATCCTTGTAAAATTTTGCAGCATCTTCAAGGGTGTTAAAAGTCATCCCAACCTTGGGGATAAACTGGTCATCAACACCACATAAGGGCTGCAAAATACACGCAAAATACACCGTATTAAAACAAGCATAAACTATAGAATGAACATACAACTATAAAACCATCATAAAAAATAACAAAAACCAGATTTATGAATCATAACTAAATAGAAACTAAAATAATTCAACTAAAAGAATAAGACAATTTACCCTCCGTCAGATGAAAAGTTATAAACTGTAAATACACCCAAACTTTTCTAAAATACACCCAAATATTTCTGATCTACACTCGAATGTCTGATATAAAATGGACAAAATTATATTAATTCTAATCAGAACTAGTACATTAGATTCAATTCAAATAAGGAAGAATTAACAGTAAATTTCACATGCAAGGTTTACGCATTATTCAGCTACACAATAAAAAACTACTAACTGGATTCAAATTCAGATTCAATTACTAACTAAAACTAAATCACATCTCAGGAATTTCATTGGATTCAGTTTCAAAATCCACTTCGCTCTGGTTCACCTGACAATCTGAAATTGAATCATCCATTATCTTCAAAAACAATTTTAGAGTTTGATGTCAAAAAATAATGGAAATCGAGAATAACAAAGAAAGAGAACAGAGAGAGAAAAGCACGTAAATAAAGAAGGAGAAAGCAGAGAAAAATACACGTAAACGACAAAAGAGAAAACAGAAAGAAACTTACGAAAGAGATCGAAGAGAAAGACAAGAAATTCAAAAAAGAAAATGAAATACTTTTAAAAAAAGAAGTTATATATTTGCGCGTTGATTGAGTTAAAAATCTGTTAAAGACGCGTGAAATATATGTGCATAATAAACGCATTTGAACGTAACATCAATTAAAAGACTTGTATAATAAAATCACTTGTATGCAGAGATTAATCCATCGAATTATATGTACAAGTGAACTTATCAGAATTTAAGTTGGGACATTTTCATACTTGAACATATGAGTTTGAAGGTCTGGGTGAAAATGACAAAAATAGACATTAGGAAGTTGAATTGAAACATGACACATGAAGAATCAATGGACCCAAATGACATTGGCAGAGGCAAAGGCCACGCCACAGCACAATAGTAGAAAATGGGACCCACTTTGAGGCATTCGTTTTGGTGGTGAGTGCTTCTGTGGGCACCACATCATCTTTAATTTGTCCCCCTTATACCCTTCACACTTTTCTCAGTAACATGTTACCAATCAAAATTTCATATTTGTATTTTTGTTAAAAGGGGCTTGCTTATAAGTATCATATTTGATGCGCTTTCACTTTCATCTCAAAATTTAAATCTTCTTGTGTTACATCTCTTATTATTTCCGTCTTAATTATCATAAACTATACTTAAAATAATAGTAAATCTACTCTCGTCCAAAATTTAATTTTTCTTCACATTTATTCATTTAACATAAAAAAAAGATGGAGACAAATTAGCCAGTCATATTCATTTAAAATAATAAAAAAAAAAGATGGAGACAAATTAGCCAGTCAATATCTGGTGCAGATTGATTTTCTTCCACTTTAAGAAGTAAACCAACTCAGTATGTTAATTATCCTGTTAAATCACATGAACGGTATATTTATTTGA
Source organism: Arachis ipaensis (assembly GCF_000816755.2). Taxonomy (NCBI): domain Eukaryota; kingdom Viridiplantae; phylum Streptophyta; class Magnoliopsida; order Fabales; family Fabaceae; genus Arachis; species Arachis ipaensis. The sequence goes on from NC_029787.2 coordinate 13,794,410, forward strand.
ATGTTATTAAATTGATAAATTAATTTTTTATTTTTTAACTATTTA
>NC_029787.2:13794833-13798694 GCF_000816755.2 Arachis ipaensis
GCTCTTGCCTCTTGGGTTTAAGAGCTTTTGGTGCCAATTCTTGGCTTTTTTTTTCTTTTTCTTTCTGATTTTTTTCCCTCCTCTAGAGTAACACTTTATGACTGAGGCTTGTTAAAACTTGCCAGAAACAATTGGCAGTACCAGTGGCAAACAGAAATATATTCTTTTGTCTAATAATTCCGGGATACATTTTTTGACGACTTCTCTGGCAACAAAGCACTTTCTTAAAAAATTTGTACATTGCATAATGCTATAATTGTTAGTGCAAAGCTATCATGAATCATCAATTTGAAATGAGGACTCATGATCAAGAAGAATGATATGAAATACATATTGGTGGTGTAGCAGGCATGGATTAATTAGAATTGGCATGGCATGATGAAGAGGGTAGGGGACAAATGGACACGTGTCTTATAATCACCGAATGGCAATGAACCTAAGAGAGGATCTCTTAGCTATGCACTCAAATAGTGCTAAGAAAGTGAGGCATGCTTTATGCATAGTAGCATAGACCGTTTATAAGCATGCATGAACTATGAATATGAATGAGTTTATTTATTGGGAAATTATATTTGTATTACTCTTTTTTTTTATAAATTTATTATGTATATTTTTTTTATAGTATAAGGAACTAAATTTTTTTATCTTCTTTTAATTTTTTATTAATTGTTCTTAAGAATTAATTTTAATGTATTTTGAGTATAAAATAATTTTATATTTACATCTAATTCATCTAAAATATACTGTTAGTGTATTAACATTATTTTTAATATTAAAAAAAATAGTGCATATGACATTATTCTTATTTATAAATTATTATTTATTGGGCCTACAAAATTTGATTCTCTAATGAGCCATGATGGTTTTGGATAACATACCCTTCCCCACCCCCACGCGTGATTCCCTCTTAAATCTCTTCAATTCTTACTCACTGGACTTTCTCTTCAGTTCAACTTCAATTTTAATTTTGTCTTTACTCTTTGCAATTATATATATATATATAAAAGATTGAAGTATACGATTGTATCTGCAGTTGTTGGAACAGAAAACTAGCTAAGGTTTGTGGTTGGAGCCACTTATGAGTGGAACTGAAAAGTGTTTACGACCCTATCATTCTTAATTTTGATCAATGGTCACTTTCTGCTTATAGCCATTAGCTAGAAGACACATTATTATGTGGATTCCCTATTTATGTGAACATGTGATACTGTGTAATTTATATAATTGATGCGTGCTCAAGTGACAATAATTTAATTTTGTTTTGGAAGAAAATTATACAAATCTGGGTGGAATTTAGGATACTGCAGAAAATGTTTGTCTACATCAAAATCTATTCTGATTATGACTAATCACTTTTAATTTGAATGTAGTAGAAATTTAGTAGTTTACTTACCTAACATGTATCTCATCGCACTCGCTAAGATATTTTACTTCTAGTGTTAAATAGTTCAATATGAAATTTAGTATTAATTATTAATCAAAGTATACAATCTATACATAACATATACAAGCATGTTGAATAATTTGGAATTATTCAATATTGATTGTTAATCAAATTATACATATGAGTACTATGGCAGGGTTGGTCCGACTGATAAATAGTTTAGTATCGCTTAAGCAAGGTCTTAAATTTGAGATTTTAATTTGTAAATATATAACTATATCTTCGTTAAAAAACTCATCTATTATAGTTAAAGGTGAATTATAAATATGTAACTTGGATCAAATCCAAATTAGTTGGGGCAAATCCTGAATACTCGACAGACAAAAATAATAATAAAAAAACCATATACATGAACTTTCAAACCTCCTCTTAAAATGATACCTGCTATTTCTGAAGAAAGTTAGCTACATAAAACTAGACTTTAATTATTAGCAGACAGTTGTTTATACTATTTAGTATTTAGCCAAGTTTCTTGATGGCTTCCTATCCCACTGCTTTTGAATATCGTTATCGCTGGGGTTAAGAGTTCTCTCTCATAATTCATTCTCATTTAATTAAAGATTTAATTATTCTGTGTAATTACTTTTAATTTTATAATTAGGTCATTTTTATGTCAAAAATTTTAAAATTAGCGGAATATTTCTTCCAAAATACAAAGATTTAATTACGTTTTTAATTATGAATATTTTCAATTTGCGAATAAATATTTATTCAACTCTAATATTTTTTACACTAAGAAAGACTTAATTATAAAATTAAAAACAGTAGAGACCAAATTTAAAAAAAATATATATAAAGATCTAATTACAAATTTGATAAAACTATAGGACTAACAGAATAATTAAACCTTAATTAAAAGTCTCATTTCACAAAAGAACCAATGAAACACACCCACCCTTTCCTTGGCATAAATACAAACTATAATTGACCAAACAAGTCTATGTTCCTCTCTCACACTTGCTCCCTCACAAAGGCCACAATTCAGAAAACGAGATATTAATCAATGTGAAGAGAATCATGCACGTTCCAATGCATAAAAAAACCACAAAAAGAAAGGGAAGATGAAAAAATAAAGGGTACTATGTTGGTTAATATCTAGAATGTGACATGAACAGTATGTATCCTCGGAAAAGATAAGGCTCAATAACCCCCCGGAATAAAAAAAACTCATGTAATTAACGTTTACGACCTTAATTGAATTTGCGAAAGTGCTGCAACAGAATGAGTATGTTGAATGGAGAGAATGTCAATGTAATATCTAATTGTAGTTTGGTTGCTGTTTTGTTTGTTATCAGTTTTGAATTTCATTCTTGCTCTGTTTTTTAGATGTTGGCCAAGCTCTTGGCTAATGCTATCTTATTGTAGCAGTCTCTGTTAATGGTAAAAAAATAAATTATAAAAATTTATTTTTTATTTTCCTTTTCTTTTTCTTTCTCTCCTTTGATATATCTCTCTCTATTCTCCTCTACAGTATGAGAAGAACGAAAAGGAAAACAAGAAAAGAAGGCCCCAAAGCTGTTAAAAGGACAAGACAGCATGCAGAGAGAGAGATATACAAAAGGGAGACTGTTATGGGAATAGATACATAAAATGATGAAAACAAAGAGTAAGAGTAGTGAGAGTGAGAGGTCCACAAGGGAATGATGAAAAAGTTTGAAACCTATACTCAAAGAAGAGGTGGGTGGCATAAAGTGAAGAATAGATGGTTTTTGGGTCCAATTACACAGTCCCACTTACATTCTTTTTGCAGTGATCTACAGTGTCCTTGCATTATATATGTTACAGTCCCTAATATTGCTCTTTGACTTATAACACCTCTGTGTTTGAGTCTGAAATTTTAATTAATATAAATAATTATAATTATTTTTGTAAATGAAAGTGGAGAACAGAATAATGAGGATTTGAAGAAGAGTGAAGTGAAGGCATGTGACACCTTTTCCTTCTTATTAAGTCAAGATTGATGATCAGAGTTAATTTAACCCTCCAGAAAAGTGCACCATTAATTGAATCATGCAAAGCATAATTAGTTTAATAATTGTTTGAGAACTTGATTTATCTGAGCACTCATGGGACCATTTTCATAAACAACAATTAGCAACTAGCATCTAATGAATTCTATTTGTGAATGATCCAGCTGTAAAATTTATGGGACCATTTTGCTATACAATTAGCTTAGTATCTGATGAATTTTACTACTTGTAAGTGACCGAGCTGTGAAAATTTTCATCCGTGAGAGTACAGAGATCCTTTAATCTCTTACTTTTTTTAGTCTGTTTAACCAACTCTAAAGTGTTATTGTAACTTATCAGATGTCATTATCTTTTTAAAGGTTTAATTAGTCTATTAGTTGTGTCAAATTTTTAACTAAGTCTTTACAATTTAAAAATCTGTAATTATATAATTAGATCCTTATTTAT
>NC_029787.2:13799026-13800119 GCF_000816755.2 Arachis ipaensis
TAAATAGAAACAAGATATATATCATTTATCTTAACCAATCAGTAAATCCAATTGTTTATTTTTCATCAGAAAGTCTGTAATTTTTAAGAGTATGTTTAGCTAAGAGTGAAGATTGAGTAAAAATTTCATAGGTGATGAATTTAATGTGTAATAAAATTATATAGATTCTAATTTCTAGGTTCAAACTTCAAATACTTGAAATGAAATCATTCTTGTTTGCTAGGAGACCTTTTTTAACTCTCAGCTTAACGTTTCCTTAGAATTTTGGCTGTATATATATAGAGGGGTTCATGTCAACTATTTTAACAATGAATTTAACTTCTTAAATGTATTAAAAGAAGGTAATAATAAACTAACCAAGCATGTCATAGCTAGCAGCACAAATCATTTTGAAAAGCTAAGATAAATATAACTCAGATGTTTTTAATTAATTTTATTTTTAAACTTTTCTTTTGGCATATATATATGTAAGTATCATTAACTGATAAGTGACTTAGAAGTTATACAAATAATGCGTATGGGATTACCAAACACAAATAATGCATATGTGTAATTATTATTACTTAAAGAGAAATAAAGTTAGATTAGCAATTTAGCATGCAAAATGATTAAAAGACATACGGCCATTTCTATGAACTTCAGTTCGTTAGCTAGCCCACCGACCCACCCTGGGAAAAAAATAATTATAATAACAATTAAGAAAAAATTAAATTGCATGAACGGCTATCTGAAAAAATGGAACATAACAACATCCTATTACTACCTAATGGAAAATAGAAAAAATGTAAAAGGAAATTAGGAAAACGAAGAAAAGAAGAGTTTCCTTGGATAATTGGAGAGTTGTTATATGACGGAGCTTGTAAAAAATAACCCAACTTTTTCTTAGAAAATTGCAAAAAGTTAAAGAGGGTAATTAGTAGATAGATAGATGATACATTCATGTAATCAAGTAAAACTAATAGTAATAAGAGGAATTTGAAAACCTTTAGCAATGGTTGTTGCCTTGCTTGTGGATCTTTTTGGGATCTTAGGTGATTTTTTTTTTTGGTAAAAAATTTGATATAAAAATAAATATAAATTTTAATACTATAAT
>NC_029787.2:13800140-13811804 GCF_000816755.2 Arachis ipaensis
ATAAATTTATATATGTGTGTGTGGGTAAATTTTTAAATAAAATATTATATAGTTTAATTTTAATGCATTGATAATGTAAATAATTTTACAGCATCGTTCCATCATGTTTATTCGTTTAGATAATTATTTATACGCTAATTATTAAAAATAATTATTTTTATTGATGTGGTAATATGTAATTAAATACACGTAAATTGTTAATGCATTAAAATTAAATATATATATTGGAAATTATTGGAAGACAAACGCCTATTTACACCCTACACGTTGGAAGAGAATTTAAGATTAAAGGGTCCCATAATCATGATTGCATGTCATGTTTAATCAACACTCATAGAGGGTGTTTGTTGCAAAAAAGATGCTTTAACTCGATATTTGGAGTGCACCGCTAGCTAGTTAGTTGTGAGTATGTGAAGAGATATGAAAATAGACAAGCAAATGATTTACTCCTTCTAAAGTAATAGGACAAAGGGGAGAGGAAATCGGAACCAAAGTCGAAGGAGAATTTTGGGAAATTGCCCCTCAATCTCTCAATGAAGTTCCACATAATTTAGCCCCAAAAAAAAAAAAATTGATATTTCTTCAACTTTCCTTTTCATGTTGATGTTTTTGGTTAATAATATATAGGGGTTGCAGGCCATAGGTCATATCTTTTTCATGTAACGTAGAAATAAATACTTCCTTGTAATTAGAAAATTTGTTGTTCTTGTATCTTTGTATGCATGACATTTAAGCTTACTCATACAAGCATTATATTTGAATTTGAGATTGAATAATTTCACTTTTGTTTCATATTTTAATCTTCTTATGAAATATATACACCAATCTAACTAATGCATCCTAGCGCAAATTTACAATAAATATCAAAATGCAAAACTAGTTTGTGGGAGAAGGGAAATGGATAACTTCATTGTGGAAATTAAAAAAAAGACACTCCAAATCGTAATTTTTGGATTTTTCAGGTTCTCATATCTTTGAAAATTGTGGAAGGCTTGACTTCATCGCCAAAAGGGTGTCACTCTTCTTTCCCCTTTATTGTTTTCCCGTATTCAATAATTACGTAGAAATAAAGAACAAAGATTTTCTTTACCATTTCTCCCTCCTTCCGCTAAAATGTTGTCACTCTTTCTTAATCAACGACAAAAATACTTATTATCATAAGAAAGTTGAAAAACTTAATGGGCACCAAAAGTTCGATTTTCTTTTTCTCTCTCTGATTTCAATCTTCGTGTTTGTGTTTTCCTAAACATGCGTTATAGTTATAGCTATGAAAGGTTGCAATATCAATATTGCAAAATAAATAATAAAATTCAAAATGTCGTTATGTCCATCAAGGAATCCAACCTATTAAGCAAAGATGAAAACTCAAAAAATAGCATAATGTTGTTTAAGAAAATGGAGCTCACTTTATACTTATTTTCTTTGTTGGATACTCGTCCATTATGGAAGCCTAGTCTACAAGTTAATAATAAGCTTCATATTTTTCCCCCTATGCTATTTTCAACTTTTCTTCAGCTTTCAAAGCTTATAATTACCATTGTTGGTCGTTTCTAGTGACAATGGAGGCCAACCAACATACTCGTGGCAGAGTGGGTGTCCTATGAATCATAACCTTTGTTTCTTTCTGACCGTCTCCTTCATCACTGTTCTGCTTTTTGCGAATTGGTTTTGACTTTTAAGATTCTCTCCCTATCCCATTTGCTACAATGAGGTTTGTTTGTTTGGAGAAGGGGATAGAGACAGTAAAAGAAAAAAGATTAAAAAAAATCTATCTCAAGCCAATTTTTACGAGAGACTATCTCAGTAAAAATTTTAAAACTAATTTTTATATCTCTAAGACTCTAACAAGAAGAAACAAAAAAACTGTGGTATTTACTTTTTACTTACTCTCGCACCATCTCCATTTTTACTTCCTAGGACAAAAACCAGATGTTCAAACCCTACCTTAATCAAAAGCTTACTCCTCATAAATATTTTATTTTCCATTCTTTCGTTTTTGGAAAGTGATGTGTAGCAAATTTCATATCAGTGAGGAGAAAATTACCTCCGCCGCTATCTTCACGTTTTAGATTATAAATTGCGATTAAGCTTTTCATTTTTTCTTGTTTGGTATTGAAGGTTTTCAATTTTATTATTTGTTTTTTCCCCTTCATCTGATTAGTATAATTGCTACAAATTTTATCCCCACAAACATCAAATAAAGCGGCGATATAAAATACACCTCAATCAATCTTCACTACTTTCAGGTTTCTTAGTTGGCCATTTTCCCTTGTATGTTATTCATTTTCTCTCACTTTTCACCTATACTCACCATACTCTATTGATTTTTAATCATTCCACAGGCTTTTAGCCCTAAGTATATTGGATAAACAATCGATAATTTCCTAAGTTTTGTTTTAATTCAAAATTTCAGCAATTCAGCATTATTTGAGTGTGTGATACGTACAAATAAAACGGGGTGGAACGATATTTTTAGCGTATCAGATTAGAAAATGTGAGCACAGTAGCACACCCATTTAGTTAGTTTTCAACTGACCTGAATCTGGCTAGAAGGTTAACTCGATTTATAATCTCTTGTAGCCTTACAGGTCCACATTTGTTGTGTTGTGTATTACTGCATATCAATATGTGCAGCATAACACAAAAATTAAATGAAGATAAAGCAGATACAACAGATATAGTCACACAACATTTGTCATTTCTCAATCAATAAATTCAAAAGTTTAATTTACAGAAAAATCAAGGACAAAGAAGCTGGATAAATATACCAAATTTTAGTCAGCGAGTTAGATCCACCACGGTTCCATTCTCCTCCTTTTTGGTTATTATCTCAACAAACCAACTAATTTTCTTTGTTACAAACTGCTCAATCAGATTCAATAGTTAGTATTCTTCTATTGGCATGGGTAAACATATCATGCCACAGAAAACTACCTGGTAATCCATGCTCTTTCCTCTGCCTGCAGGAAAATAGTTATTTGTCATGTCCAAGGATAAATTCGAAGAAAATAGTTGTTAAAAAGATATAAAACTTACCATACAGGTAAATTTGCAAAAATCTTCAGTCTGAGTGATCACGAAAACGAATAATCCTTTTGATGAACGGTTTTTCCCGTTGGTAGCTAAAAGACAGAAATGGGTACATTCAGACAGTAACTAGTATAAACTATTGTGTCTATCAGTAGTTATTAGAACTCTTTTTAAGATAACAATGATAAGTAGGAAGAAAGAATATACATCACATAAGATGAAATGCAGAAGCAAGCCAGCCCAACAGACAAATGGATCATGAATGTTGGCCAGAAGTTTTCTTGGTCCAGAAATATATTCTCAGAAATGAGAGTGATTACACCTGAAATTAACAGAAAAGTCCATCCTGAAGGCAAGCAGCTCGAGAATGAAAATGAGGAAGATTCCTGCGGACAGAAAAAAAAATACACAAGTATGATATGAATGCCTGGGTCAGAAATATGATCAAATTAAGGTCATGAAAAACAAAGCCAACAGTCATACCTTGAAATAATTTTTAATGAATACAGCAGAGTATGAAATCCTCAAGGTCATATCTATGTTTGAGTCAAGAAACCAAGGAAAACATTTCTTTCCCATCAATGATGCAACTTAAACAAGAAAAATAGACAAGTATAATACAAAATTGCTAGATCAACATGGGGAACACTTATAGGAGTCCTACAGTATTGTATTGATTGTATTTGCATTCTAGTAATGATTAAAATAGTAACCACACAAAATTTCAGCTACTTATACAGAATAAGTGTCTAGGCTTCTTGTTAAGATGCATTAACAACTTAGAAGACTAGCATGTTGCAAGTTTAGGCATAGAGACAGTTACATCTGATTTAACATCATCTTGTGGTAGTAAAACCCACAACATAACAGATGATAGAATATTTACTTTAATTGATTCTATCTGTAAACCCATTTTTTCCAGTGATCAAGAGCCTCACCTTTAAATATTTTACGTAATAACCCCACTTCTCCTTAAGATCTAATTTTCCCCTTAACCTTCATTTGAACAATTGGCTGTAAATAATAGTTGTAATATTTGAGCATCAACTGGACATCACAAAAGAAAGAAAAAAAATGTTAAATAGCTTGAAATAAACAACTATAGGATTGCTAAGCCAGCAACCCAAAGGTATGAAGGATACTGAGAGAATTTGCCATAATTAAGCCAACTGCCCCAGCTATTCTTATTAGCAGGACATTCAAAACTACATAGATCACCGAGAATACAACTAATGAATGATTTGAACGCTTTAGTTGGCTCTCTGTTGCAACTGAATGCAAGAAGGCTTCAGATGTTCCTGAAGCAAGGAGAGAAACATCATAATTTTAAGTATGGAATTTATCCAGCAGGGTAGCAAGCTTGTTACATACAAGGAAATAAGCACATGTATAATGCAATTCTGGATTAATATGCATAATAGGCATTAGGCATTGAAGTAAATCTTAGCTGCAGTGCTACTAGGTAGTTTTTCTTTTTTTAAATAAAAAGTGGCAATGACACTAGTTGAACAAGTTAACTGAGAATAGAAAACTTGCATGCCATATGGATTTAAATGGGTAATGGGTTTAGGGTTAACATCTATCAAAGTTTAGGAAATCAAAAGTTTCTCCCACAATCCCACGTTTTATGCTAAAATTCTCTTTTGATATTCAGTCTTACCTGAGTCAAGTATTAATCCAAGTTTCATTTCCTACCATGATATCCTCATTAATCTCACCAATATCCATGTGATGCTTATGCTAATCCTGTCCCTAAACAGCTTTCAACATACAAGCACCCATCCATTCCATGAAAATAATTTTTTCTCCCAACTGAATATTTTTGTGATACAGCAAGCCTAATCAGAAATGATCTTCCTTCAAGCATACAAAAACTAAACGAAGGTTTCTTATGTTATACCCATTCCCAAACCTGTTTATACATCAGCCTCAGTTGTTAGTAGCAAACAATAAATGCAATACATCTACTATCATTCAGTCATGTCTTTTTTTTTTTGTAAAATTCACTTAGTAATATCTAGAAAGTAGAGCCCCAAACACCAATCACAAAACCAATAATAATGGGTGAAGAATAACAAACATAGGATAGATAGTTGCAAGTTCTGCTACCAACCATGAATGTGTTTTAGGATTATTATAAACTAAGCAACAAGAGACAAGGTGAATCACTAACCATTGATAGCCAAGACAATGACATAAAGGCAGTAGTAGCGGAGAGCAGTTGACGCTTCCCCATCACTCCATTTTTCACCATACAGCAATCTAATGAGCGAATAAGAATAACTTGGACCAAATGCCATAAAGACAAGGCCTGGAAAGAACAATGATACCACAAGGTAAAGACTAGAATATGAAATTTAGGGGAAAACATGCAGTTGAAATCTATTCCCAGCTATGAAAAGAGTAAAGCTTGCCATACAACTATAGCCACAACTCTTAATAGCTACATATTATTCTTCTCAAATTATATGTCTATAGATGTCTCTCACTATGTGGAAAACATTGTCTTCAGTTTCATGTAAAGAGGCTCCTTGAGATGGAATAAAGTGTTGGCTCCAGGGTAGACTCAAGACAAGCTAAAAGAAAATTTTAGTCCCATGGATAGACCCTTCTTTAATTTCCTTTATACATCTATTTATTTTAATTTCCAAGGAAAATGGGTCAAAGATTTATAGTCTGATAAATAGCGATGTACAACACCCAATTGTAATGACTCACTCTTTGGTCATCACATTTTTTCTTTTCTTTTATTCACTCTCACAAACCAAACATTGCTAATGCTTATACAGAAGAGAAAATCATAGTTCAATAGAACATTTTAACAATGAACCTGATATTAGGCATGGCAGCATCTCATATGGCTAAACATTAATTTACATTGTCTAGACTAGTACTAGTTACAACTATAGTCAACTATTCTGAAAGATATAACATCATTTCTCCCAACAGTTTGTGTGACTTTAGCAGTCTATGTGAAACCACTCAACACACACGGCCAAGGAAAACTTCTTCAAATGAGGAATAGAAATAAACTATTGTTACTGAACCAAAGAAAAGCAAAACCAAGGAACTCATATCTGGGACAAAATTTCAATGTGGAATTAAATGAGAAGGCATACCAATCAACAAAACTAACTTGAGGGACTCCATCAAGCAGTTTCCTAATTTCTTGCTCTTCCCTGGATATTGTCCTGTCAAGAATGGCCAAAACAATGTTTGAGCATATTATATTTTTTTAAAAAAAAAGAAAGAAAGAAAAGAACACTATGTTAGTGGTACAAAAACAGCAAACATCATGATTATATACTAAAGGAATCTGACATAAAATATATTAGTTAAATATTAAATAAATAAACAAAAACCTCATGACAATATATGCTTACATTGCCATGAATAAATGGCCAAGATCTTCATGGCAAAGAGTACTGATTAAAACCATGTAAGCCTTTACACATCTATGACTAAATGAATGTTCTACGTATGAAAATAAGTATGTCCCCCATAATATTAATATAGTGCTAACAATATAATCATGCTCATCCCACTTATTTGTTTGATGAAAAATACTGACTTCAGATTATCAATTTCTTTATATTTAATCACAATAAGGGAAATAAGTCTCATGGTCAACTAAAACTAATATAACTACTCAGGAAAATTCAGGAGAGAGGAATGAAGTATAACATTTATAATGCAAAGAAACAAACAAGAGGGGAAGAAAAGCAGGAGTAAAGTAGAAGCAAAAAGGTAAAAAAAAATAGAAAGGAAGAAATTCAGGTTTTCCAGCCCAAATATTGAGTGAACAAGAGAGAAATAGAACCTGAAGCAGACCTTGCAAAGGTTACATATGAACTTTCTTCAAAAGGTAAAAAGACTAGTCTCACCACTAAGCTACCTGAAAGGTGATGATATTTAAAATTGAATATGAGAAAATCAATCTTATTTCTCAATAAAAATAAGAAACATTCTTAACCAAATTAGGAAAAGCAATTAAGTTTAATGGTACAAATTATGAAAACCAAATTCAGACCTAATTTGTCCACAAGACCATATACTGCTTGATTATATGGTGTATCCAACCACACAAGCACCATTTTTTCTCCTTCCTGAAGAATCAACTTTTGATAAGATTGAAAGGTAAACAACATGCACATCTTGGACAGCTGCTTATCAAAGTCAATCAGTTTTCCTTCTCTGCAAAAATTTGAGATAATTATAGAATGTATGCTTACATTTAAATAATCTGACGTAAATAATAAATAATTTGATTAACCTTTTCATTGAACAGCTTAGTAAACATATCACTATGAAAGTTTATCCCATTCTATCAAACCAACTTAGATGTTAATAATAGTATTATCTATGCTGCAACACTGCAAAACATTGTATCCAGGCACGCAAATGAGTACAACTGTACAAGAAGAGAATAACATAGTTCAACCTTAGTAAATGAGAGGTTTATGTCAATAATCACTGAAGATTTCAAGGATAAGTTCCTAGCAAATACCATGGCTCTCCGATAATTTTAAAAGATCTAGCATGTTATACACACATTTATAATTTCAGAAGATGAAAGAAATAAAGGCAAACTCATCCATGTTCAAGAAGTGACTCAGAGAATCAAATGATAAGCTAATAAACAATATTACTGGCATCCAACAATGAAATTACACAAGTGATTACATCTACCAAGCCTTGATAATTGTGTTGCTATTTAATACACAAAGTTTAATCCACTCTACCAAAGATTACATCAGAAAATTAATCCCAGAAAAATTATATAGGACAGTACCAATTCAGTTCTTAAGATAATATACAATCATCTCCTTGAACTGCCAGTGCCTAATTGTAGATTCATTAACAGTCAAAACTTTTTTCATTTTTCCTTTAATTTCCTTTATCTTATTTATTCTTATCTTCTAGAAGAGAAAATGACAAAAGCGGCCGGTACCAACCATGTAAAGAACTAGACATATTTAAGTCTCAGAAAAAAGGTATACAAAAATTAACCTGAATGGGAAAAGGTAAGAACATTTGAATTTGCTGAAAAGAATGAGATAACCCCAGTAGCCAATAAATAAGCAGGCTCCATACACAGATTGTGATAATGCAAATATGATTGGTTTTTCCTGAAAATGGTCAGTCAACTCTGAAATCAGTCATATTTCTAAGGATATGCTGACCAGAAATATAGAATAGCAATTCTATGCATCCAGCTAACAGCATAAGCTTTGAAGACTATTTCTCCTTGAAAAAAATCATTATTACAGTTCATCAAACTGGATGCAAGTACATTGTCAAGCACTGACTATATTATGCTTATGATAAGGAAATTGGACAAAGTCTGTAGCACAATACAAATAAGCTCTTACCATTTGAGATTTCTTGACAAGTAGAAAGTACATTGTCAAGCATCGTGAAATAGTAGCTACTGTCTCAACCATCAATCTTAATTCAAGCAAGACCAAGTTCTGTGAAAGAATATACAAAGGCTCAGCTAAAAGCTCCAAAATGCATGCAAGACCTGACATAACAAGTCAAATTGATTAAATTTGAAAGATTACATTGTGTGATAGCTTGAAGAGTTATTCCAGGCTGCTTGATTACATGTGGATTGAACAAAAATAAGATTATGGAATTCTTTTTCTCATCATGAATAATCAATGTCTCCAGTAAAGTTAGGCTTTATCTTTAGGGTTTTCTAACTACGTTTTTTTTTTAGCTTAGCCTTAAATAGTCACACAAAGACAAAAGAAAAAATGAGTATAAATTGCATAAAGCTCAAGTAGATTACCATTGATCAACACAGCTTGCCCAAGTGAACTAGAATAACTTAGGCCTTGCAACCATAGAACAAAAGAGCATGCCACTATTGTAATAAATATTCCAAGCGGGAAACTCATCCACACCACTTTCATTAGCTTCACAACATCTTTTGTATTGCCATCACTATAAAATGAAAAATGTATAAGATAAAAGGATTTGATCAGGAGCGTTCGGAAATTAAATTAAGAACGTAAAATCTAATGAAAGCAATAAAGCTTAATTTGCATTCCATAAACTACATTTTTGGAATACTATATTCTATACAATCAAAGAGATAGATATAACCTAGTGTTAATTGAATCAATTTGACTTTTCCATAGTTCTTTCACCTTATGCAAAACCAACTTTGATCACAAACACTTCCTTTGACCAACAATATAGTTCATACATAGCATCATAAAAATCAGCTCTAAACTAACATTGCATTTGCAGGTCTCAGCCTAAGACTCATCCTTAAATCCACTTAGTTGAAAAACATAGATCAGATAAACCTAATCAAAGAGAACTAAAAGAACTGGCAAATCTCTCACCATAGGGATGGAACCTGCACTATCCCTAACTGAAGCAAGGAACCCAAATTAACTCAATAGAGAAAAAAGTTTCTAGCAAAATTTCCTACATAACAGAAATAGCAATGCATGATGGATCACCTTTGCATTTCCATGCGCAAGCATGCTCGCCGGAAGCCTTCCCGACTAAGAAATAAAACACATGTGACAAACAGATGAAACTGCACTGCATATAGCTGCATCAAAGAAACACAGAAACAAAACAACTGATCATCCAAAACATAAGTACAAGAAGCAGATAAGCAATGAAAATCATTTGCTAAAGCTATCTAATCTGAGTAAATGATAGGGAACACTGCCGGTGGCAAATTTTATCAAGCACATGTATACATCACAACAGAAAGAGAATCCGCTTCTAAGTTTAAAGATGAACACAATCAAACATACATATACTCAGTTGCACACAGAAGATGTAAACAGCAATAGAAATTGATTTACCGCATAGTCTTCTTGTGTAAGATGCCTTACAATCCATGTATTGAATATAAATGGAATTCCTCTTGACAAGAATTGAGTAGCTGGAATCATGATATCCACATTCAACACATCGAGAAAAGAAGATCAGCAAGCCTTGTTATGTAAGGTAGCACCAGAAAAAGAAAGAACGAATGCAATACTATTTTAACGAAAATCTGGAACAGTTAAACTAAAATCTGATGTATGTTTTCCAGTTAAACTAAAATCACATTGCTAAATTGTCATTACTGAAAAAAGAAACAATAATTTAAATCGAAACCTAAGAGGTATTTGAAGGTGCGTGACAAATTGGTAGAGTCCTTGTCCTTCGACATGATCGAACTCGAAACTGCAAAAACAGTGAAAAAAAAAAAAGAAAAGAAAAGGATAATGTGAGCTTCTCCAATCGATTAGGCTGAAAGAGATGTGCGTGGTAGCTGGTTGTTGCCTTGGAGAGAGAGAGAGAGAGAGAGAGTACGCAAAGGAAGGAGACGAGAGAAATTCAAAGTGCGGCTAAGTTATGAGCAGAGATGGAGGAAGATCCGAAGAGGGAGGAGGAAGGAGAGGCAAAAACACAGCAGTAACAACTACAACAAATTGAAAAACTGGAAACAAAGCAACTAACACAGCGGATTGAGGACTGAAAAATTAAAAAACATATTACCTGAGGAAAGTCCTGAACTGAGAAGCCGAGGAGAGGCTTAGCAGAGGACTGGGAGGCGACGTCGGCGATTGCAAGGCTTCTGGGAGAGAGGAGAAGACGGTGACTGAAAGGCGGCAGGGAACAGCGACGACGATGGCGACTACAAGGTGGCTAGAAGGCGACAGCGAGGAAATCGAAAACGGAAATAGATTGCACCGGCGAAGGAAGGGGACGACGGCGGATAGGGGGAATGCCGCGGCTGGGTAGGAGGAGAGCACGGCTGGGAGAGGAAGAAGAAGATTTCAGAGTCAGGAAATTGTTCGTAAATTTTGTGTTTTTTTTTTCTTTTTAATCCAAAACGACGTTGTATTGGCGCTTGGCGCTGGTTTAAAAAACCTGCTTTTTGATTTTTTAAATTTTAAATTTTATTTTAGAGAATAAAATGTAAACTCATTATTTATTTCATATGTGGGACTAAAAAAATATGAAAAAAAAATAATTTATGAATGAGAGATTACACTTTATTTTCTAAGGTGAAAATTTAAAATTTAGAAAATTTAAATTCAATTCTGATACCATTCGACCCATCGGTTTTGGGTCTTCGACGATTTTTTAATTTGTCATTTTGTCAAAGCAGAGACTCACATAAAGTTGTTTTTATAAAATAATTGATAGTTAAAAGTGGTTAAATTATTTAATATATTTGACTAAACTATCATCAAACAATTTTTAATTATGAACTTCACATGTAATCATGTATTCAGTTTTTACCAGAATTTTATTAGATCGAACTGAATTCAGTAATGTTTTGCTGTTCAAAGTTCAAACAAAAATAGATCTTCTCAATTTTATTTTTCAATTGAAAATATAAAATACAATCTATAGTTCCTCAATCTTTTTTAACCAACTTAAGTTAGGTTAGTTTAGTTGTTAGCTTACTAGTCTGTTTAAATAAGTATTGGTAGAGGTGTTCATAGATCGGATTTGATCCGCATATCCGCTGTATTTATCCGAATCCGATTCGAAAATTACGGATATGGATCCGATCCACAAGGCTTTCGGATAGGATCGGATCCGCACACTAATCGGATCGGATTGCGGATTTTGTGTTGGTATCTACATATCAGTGTATCCACAAAA
>NC_029787.2:13811856-13818482 GCF_000816755.2 Arachis ipaensis
ATTTTGGATCCGATCCGATCCAATCCGTGTACACTCCTAAGTATTGGAGATTCGAATCTTGCCTAATACATGTTGCAATTCATTGGGCATGGATAAATTTTTAAATAGAGCTCAAATCTGTCGTAAATTAGTCTTTAGTCGTTGGAAGATACCGTGTAAAGCAAAAAAAAGACCTTCAATAATTTTTTTTAGTCTCACTTATAAAATATACAATAAAACTAACTTGGTTTGACTTTGTTAAGTATTTTATTTGGTTGTAATTTCACATCAGCGCGCTCTCTTATGTTATCATTAGCGTCTTCGTCTTCTTCTTATTCTTCTATACACGTCTACTGGTGCTGATGCTTATTATTCTTCTCCTTTTTCCTCTTCTTTTTCTTTCATCATCATCGCCATTGTCACCACTACCACCACCAGCAGTTCTTCCTCCTCTTTTTCTCAATTGAATTACTCCTCCTCCTCCATTATCATTATTATCATCATTCTCATTATCGTTATTGTTATTGTCGCTATTATCGTCTTCTTCTTATACATAAATAATATTGTTCATTTTCTTTTTAATTTTTGCACTTGTTTTAGTTAATTTCGTTGCGTTATCTATAGATTTTCCACTTATTTTCTTTTTTTTTTATCAAAATTTGTAAATCTGCAACTCAAGTCTGGATGAAATAAATTCTTAGTTCCATTACATTATTTAGTTGAAGATTTTGGTGTTAGAATAAAGATATTTCAATGTTATTCTTTAGAAATTTGTTTGTTGTTTTATATATCAAATACATCGTATTCTTCTTATACGTAATGCCACTATTCATTCTCTTTCGAATTTTTGTACTTGTTCTACTTAATTTCGCTGTGTTGTATACATATTTTTTCACTTATTATCCTCTCTATTAAAATTTGTAAATCTATAATTCAAGTCTTCATGAAATAAGTTTTTAGTTCTATCACATCATTTAGTTAAAAATTATTAGAATGAAGACATTTCGGTGTTATTTTTCAGTTTTTTATATTTGAGATAAGTATTCAATTTTAAGTAATGTTTTTGTGTCATGTTACGGAACTTCTGATGTCAATTTTAAGTAATTCGGTGCTATTTTGTTTCATTTTATAGAGTCAACGTGATATTTTAGTTTGCAATTTATTTTTTACATTATATCATTGTATTTGAATTTCGGTGTTAATTTAAACAAATTTTGGTGCTATTTTTATTTCTGGCAAAAAATTAATCCAATAAATATGAACCTACATTCATTTATTCAAATATAGTAGATACATATTTATTCAAATTTAATATGAAAAGCAATACTTCTAAGAAAATAGGTAAGAGCAACAATAAAAAAAAAAGAAAGAAAAAAAATACAACATTAAAAAAAATAATTTTATTAAAGTTAAAATATTACGCTGTTATTACTGATAAATTCTGCATCACTCAAAACTCCTTCTCTTTTCTCTTTTTCCTGCTCCTCCTATTCTTCTTCATCATCATCTTCTGTATTTTATCACAATCAGATGGTCAAATATAAAGGTTGTTTACAAGCCCATGAACACACACGAAGGCAGGAGTTATAGTAGACTTGCAACTCCTTTATCTGGTCGTGGAAGAGTTGATTCTCTATATTAATCTTTTGTGGCAAGTTAGCTCCCATTCAGGCTGGATTTGGAACGCCAGGTCGAAGAGTTACACACTTACACTGCCAAAGAGGGGATATATGCAACGGCAGAGTTGTTACATATTCAAAATGAGATTCAAACCGTGACGCTCCAGTTCCTTTAACAAACACACACCCCAGTCCTCACGTTCATTAGTGGCATTGGAGTCCCTTGCCTTAGGAACACCGTACACATACCTCGACGTCTTGACAAGAAACTCAACCCATTCCTTTCTCTCAAACTCTCCATCACCTATATCCATGCTCATCAAAGTCCAATCAAAGTACTCTCTTACGCACCCTAAGTTTTAGCAAATCTTAGGAATTGGATAGAATGTTGGATGTTTTTTTTAGAAATGGACCAATTTAATTCAAACTCTCTAACAATTTATATGAATAAGTAAGAAAGAAAATTAAATTATAAAATGTTCTGGTAATAATGAATAATGATTAATGATTATATACATTTACATTTTGCTATATACATCAATAGACTTTAAGCTGGGGACCCTGTCAAAATTTGGCTTTCAATCCTAGGTATCCACTCATAAAGGATATCATTCACTTGTTCTGGCACCTCATCGTGCGGACAATGGCCTGTAATGTTAGAAGTTTAAAAATTTTGGATATCATTAAAAAATTAAAAGTTAAAAATAGATGAACAAGTATAAAAAGTTATAGTTACCAGCATCCAATTCTTTAATTACAAGTCCATCGCAATGTTCTTTCAGTGTAGCCACCCTGGAACTGGAGTCAGAAATTGGATCTTTCATCCCCTGATAACAAAGAAATCAATAACAAGATACGAAGCTATACCAGAGATTAATTCACATACATATATCATATCAACTTCAAATTTTCTTGCCATTAACGTTAGAGTACCTGTATAATCAGAACCTTTTCCCTGAATTCTTCAATAAGAAAATTAAGAGGTATGGAAAGATTAAAACTGAAGATGCTTTCCACGACCACAGGAGAACCAGGATCATAAGACTTTTACATATGTAAGGAGATGGCAAAATGAGCCATGTATACACATCAGAATAATGCAAAACTCAAAGTGAAGCAAATTACTAAAAAGTAAAAGCCAAGAAGAAGAGGATACTGCTCTTAGCATTTTATTTATGAGCCCATCATCTGCTCTTTCTGTCCGCTGCATGCGAAGTTAAATGCCTCAGAACCAAGCAAGATCCACACCAAAAATGTGAGACATAATTATACCTTTGAAACACTTACAGTTGGATAACATTTCTTAACTAACTCCTGAATCCGTAACCTCAAATATAGTAGAAGAACACGAGAGCCCAACCAGGAGGCGCCGGAGGTTTTTCTATCCTGAATAGGAAAGCATGTTATAGGACTCGGTAATTGAATTATTTTATAATAAATTATCAAGATTGTCATATTATTACAAGAAATGCTTTGAGAAATTATAAAATAGATTTGAATTAAATCTAATCAATCATACTAGGTGTGCATAAAAAATCAGACACCAAATCAGCAATTCATATAGAATACATATTAGAATACGAAATATACATATATACACATACATGGTGGCAGATGTGCGCGTAGATTTATCTCATCTAAGAAACAAACTTAACTTGGACCAAATCAATCACCCAAACCCCAACTTTCATTGATGCATTTCGCTCTTTCATTCTATTTTTAATTTGCTGAATCAAAAATCTAGTAATCTGCTCCAAATCATTTAAAGCAGCAAAATAAATAGTCTCATGCAGAAGTCATTTTCCAGATAAATCAAACAGAAAAAAATCCATGTACTACTATGCTCCAAGTTCTATGGTATAGTTTCAGTTGTTCTGATTTACACTTACTTCAGGTAAAGGTATGTATGTATAACTAGGGACGACATTGCCAGCACTGTTGATTAGGACTACAGATTTGACCAAAACACTCCAAAGACAAGAAACAATGGATACGAAATAACCTGGAGTAAGAAAAACAATTATCAAATCATCAACAGCGGATGAAGAGACAAGTAGAAAAAAAATATAGAAATGCAACAAGCTACAAATTTCTGTGTGTGTGTAAGTGTGAAAAGGACAGATTTTTTTAGAGGAAGTACACCCAATTTATGTAATCATACCACCAATTGAGTTCCCGACAAGGTGGACAGGTTCACCCACAACATCAACAATAAAATCTCTCAATAGTTCGGCCCACAAGAGTTCAGTATACACAATATTTGGCTTTTCTGAATTGCCAAATCCTAACAATGTAATAGCCCAAACACGATTTCCAGCTCCAGCTAAACCATTTATGTTGTCACGGTAGTGCTCTGCGAAAGCGCCAAATCCATGCACAAGAACAACAGCAGGACCATCATTGCCAGCAACTGTATACTAACAAAACCAATTTTTGGGTTCTTAATTCATTAAATTGACAAAAGAGAGTTGACTGGCCATTTGGAAATGAATCAATCGTTGAGTATGATAAATCAGTTGAATACCTGAATAAGAAAACCATTCCATTTCCACATCCGTGTTGAGTGTATCCCATCATTGTTTGTTTGATTTCTCAAAGCCATAAGCCAGTACCACTATGTTCCAAAAAATTAAATGAATAGATCATTTGATAAGAAAGGTCAAGGAAAGTTTTCTGTTACAACTAATAAGAAATAACCAAATCAATAAGGCAGAAAAAAAAATTGTATTCTAATATAGCAAAATTGCTAAAACTAGCACCTCCTTTGAGCACACAGCATCAACTGCTCCTGCAATTGTGGTAGCTGAATATCCAAAGGGAGATATAAATCCTGCATTTCGTTCTCTCTCATATTTGATAGCTTCATAGTGTACACTTCTTCTAGATATAATGCCAAGAGATAGAGCAGGACCAAAGAGTGCAATAAATGATGCTCCATTCCGACTTTCAGAAGCACGTACTTTTTCATGTATCCTGCACAGATTTAAAGGTGAAAAGACATTTCACTGTTCGTGTTTTTAAACTGACCTCTAGACTCCATACTCAAGACCCTAGAAGATATTAGCCAACAAATAATCACAAAAGCCAGGTTTTTACTACATACTCTTGCCAGTCATCACGAGCTGTTCCCTCGAAATATCTCAAATATGCAGCCAAGGCATTTAATACATTGTTTGTTCCACCTCCTACAGCATTACCTTTTTGTGACAGGAAAACAGATTCATTTGATTTCTTTGACTGCAGTTGCCTAGAGTCATAACTTCCTTCACTGCTCCCACTAGACTTCATTATTTTATTCCGTAATAAGGTTTCAGCTGATGTCAACTTGATTGAGTTCCACCTCTCTCTCAATCTCCCTTGGTTGCTGGTAATGAAATTCTTTACATCATCATATACAGGAAGAGTACCTATTTCAATGAAAATCTATCATATGACTTTGGCCACTTTACAAGTGCAAGATGTTAAATGGATTAAAAAAATGGAAAATATAATATCAAATACTCTTCCAAAAGAAGATTCATGACAAGTGACAAGAAAAGTCAACCACCACAGAACTCACCCCAGTCCAGTTCCATGTCTGCAGCAGGTAATTTTGACAGCTGAAGTGGTTCAGTTACAGGTAGTCGAAGTTTCTTAAAGTCATCGTATGATGCAGGAAGATTTTGCAGAACCTATTGGATAGTGATAGAAACGACCAAATCAATTATCGACAAGTTAATAAAAGTAATCACCAATTACCACATATAAATTCTTCAACTCTTGAACAATTTAGATAGCCAAAGAAGCCAAGAATCAATCAGATACCTACATTTACATCATAAAATGGAGTGTTCCATAATTCAATCCTAGGAGCACGTTCTCGAACCGTGACAGATTTCATACACTCCTTCATAACATCCAAAAGCAAGTACAATTCATACTCCACCTCTTGTTCTGCAAATACACAACTGGCATTCACCTGTTCCACCCTGGGCGATGAATTTGTTCAACAAAAGCAATTGATAATTCTTAATTCAAGATCTCATCATGCACTTTGGCGGAAAAAAAGTTCTCATTATGCACGGACATGTATTGTGGCGTCATCAGTAACTAATCAACTAAGTAACTCACTATAAAAATTAACTAACTGTGTAACTAATCAACTAAAGAAGTAACTAACTAACTGAAGAGTAACAACCTCAGATGCAAGCTGTTGTATGACGTGCTCTGCGTTCCCGAATCTAATCATGAGATTGGAGCCGCGTTCCTTCAAGGAGTTCCTCAAATCTTGCAGCGCGAACGCGCGAACTCTGTGTTTGGGTGTATTATGCAGATCTCTATGCAGACCGTCATATATGGGTTCCAATCTATCTGGATCACCACTTCATATTATAGTACCTGTAAATCAGACATTTTGAATACTCCAGAGAGAGTTTAATTAATTTTGGTCTTGTGGACAACAAATGGCTTTCAGGTAGTGTTGGGTTAAAATCTGCAGTAGATGTGTAAATTTAATTTTTTATCGGGTGTATTTATAGTCTGTGTTTGGGTGTATTATGCAGATCTCTATGCAGACCGTCACATATGGGTTCCTATCTATCTGGATCACCACTTCTGGGCAGGGATGTGCAGCAAGAAGAAGAAAAAGAATTTTAGAAACCATGAAAATCGAAAAAAAAAACGAAGAAGAAGAAGAAGAAGAGGAGGAACCGTTTGAGTTTGAGTGGGGCACGTGTAGTTACGCTCCATTCAAAATGAGTTAATGCGCGTGTTAATGAAGTTTGGGCTGATAACTTGTAAAACTTGTACGGCATGATTATGTTTTTTTTTTGGTGACTATCCAGATGATTATGTTTATTATTCTTAATTGGATTTACTCCTACATAGTTAATAATAGATAGATATTTAATTCATTAGATAGTTATCCTAATGTTATGATTTAAGAGATAATTTAGGATAGAGTATTTTTTATTTTATTGGATCAATTTTAGAACCTATTATTTATATTGTTTACAAAAATTATTATCTATTTAATAAAACTGAATCATT
>NC_029787.2:13818548-13827190 GCF_000816755.2 Arachis ipaensis
GCTACAAATCACAATAGTTGTTACCCTAGCATTCCTCATAAAATAAATAATAAAAAATTATATTTTATCTTTTAAAATAAAATTCAAAATTGAGTGAATTCAAATCCATTAACCTTATATACAAGTACTGCGGGTTTAAAAATGAAAGAAAGCATCACTGCAAGCAAATACGGCTCAATATGTAACTGTAGCTCATTTATCTTATTAGATCCTGCATATCATAACACTGCTATGGAGGTTGTGGGGCTGAATAGCGTAGTACTAATTTAACTGTTCTATTCCCACCTCCGACTAAGAATCTAAAAGTATGAAGATATTTGGCGGTGGCGGCGGCAGTGACGGCGGCATGTTGAGGTCTCTTAAGAGCGTTGGCAGAGCGGTTTCAAGGTCAAGGGAAAGTCTTGGTGTTCCTGTTACTCCTCCACGTAGTGATCCCTTTTCTTCTTCATCTTCTTCTCACAAAGAACAACTTTCATCATTATTAAACCCTCTCTCCTTCCCCTCCGCTCGATTTCTCTACGCTAAGAAACTATCCGCTTGTGCTGATGAGAGCGAGTGGGTTTGTGTTGATGGGTTTGAGCGCCATGGCGGTTACGTTATAGGCCCTGTTCCTTCTCACAGTGAAGTTGATCATGCTGTCTCTGCTCTCCAACAGTATGCATGTCTTTATTTTCACTTTCTACTTTTCTTTGCTTTTCTTTTTATTTTGAAAATAATGAAATACTAAACAATCAGGTAAGGTGGAACAAAAACGTTCCGCTCACGCTAAAATCAGCCACCAATTCCGTCAATATATATTTGTTTATAAATATATATTCTATTTACCTCATTTTTAAAGCGTATTCTATAAGGGTGGCTGATTGTTGGCGTATTGAAGTTGTAATTGAATAGTGGGAGTTGAGTGTTACCGTGTTCAATGTTGCAGGGTGTTTGCGGACCAAGTTTCTTCTTCAGATTCAAAAGTGTCTGACCCAGACTGGGAAGAACCCTCTTTGTCTTCATATAATTCAGCATCATTGCAACCTAACAATGCATATGATAGAGTTTATTATGCATTTCATTTGTTGAAGAATGATCCTTATGTTCAGGTCAATTCTTTTAGTCCTGTTAGTCTCAGTCAGAAC
The DNA here is from genome assembly GCF_000816755.2 of Arachis ipaensis. Lineage (NCBI taxonomy): Eukaryota > Viridiplantae > Streptophyta > Magnoliopsida > Fabales > Fabaceae > Arachis > Arachis ipaensis. Next base: position 13,819,673 of record NC_029787.2, read on the forward strand.
CTCTTGTATGTAACCGCACACAAAAAGGAATGAAAGCTAAAAGCTTTTGCTTGATTATGTATGAAACTCCCTGTCATAATGTTCACTTTGTTAAAAATATATGCTTTTTCCGGAATCTAACATAGACAATATAAAGCAGTAACATGGTTCTGCTAGGAAAACACACTTAACTGTTACTAATTTAAATTATTACATGTATTTAACCAATTGTTGTTGCTGCTGCAGAGAATGGTGAAGTCATTATCATCTGATAAAGTTGTTTGGGATGCTGTTCTGGAGAATGAAGCTGTGCGGGAATTGAGGGAGGCGATCTCGGCAGGTTGGTATTTAAGTCTGTCCTACTTGAACAGATTAAGGTGTAGATTTGTCTGTAGTTCATGCTGATAATTGCTATGAGCTTCCATATCAGATGAGGAGGAGCATGATCCTTCTGATGATGATGATGATGATGGTGATGACTCCTTCCATGCAAGAAATTTTGTTGTGAGGATATTTGAGAGTGCAGGAGCCATATTCAAGGAGATTATTGAGAAAATTACTAATTTAGTGAATAAGCTGTTTCAACCTATATTTAACAGGAGGACACATGCAAATGCAGAAAGCCTGGATGCTTTCAATGACAAGCTGAGAAATTCATTTATCCTTTCTATCATGGTCCTTATGTTTGTGCTGCTGACTCGAGCTCAAGCTAGGGTTTGACATAATTTGTGGAAACGAGATGTAGGACAGAAGTTTTGGATTGGGACTCACTGTTTTATTTTATTTTATTTTATTTTATTTTATTTTTGTCATTTATCAGATAAAAATATTGTTTCATGCTTGAAGTATCAATTGTGTTTAGCATGAAAGCAATGTTAGCATTATTTTACAAATTTATGGTTAAATTATTGCGTGTTTTTGTCCTTATTTCTTTGGAGTTTGGACTTTTACATGTTAGCATTATTTTATGTATGAAGTTAGATTATACTTTTACGATGTACTTGATTGTTGTTTCAACATAAATGAGATATAGACATAGATACACAAGAGTACATAAATATAAGAAGACACTAATTTGACATTGTGTTTGGTAACTTAGACAGGACAGAACACACCATTTATTATTATATTAAAATTTTAATTTTACTCTTATTATTTTAGCATTTTAATGTTAGTAGAGGGCATTCCCAAAAATTTAAATTGATTTTGGGGTTCACCAAGACTCGAACTCTTGACCTTTTGAATCTAGTGCTCTAATACCATGCATGATACCACTCATCCCAAAAACTTCAATTAATGAGAAAAAGTAACATTAATGATTATATCTCTAATACTCTCTAAACTTCCATTGTACACATTGTATAAATATTCCATTGGCTCCTCATACTTTCCCTTTCTTTTAACATAGCTGGGATATTTTTCAACACAATAGGTAGATAGTGCTTTAGTAAAGAAGATCCATGAAGTGTTTCAATGAAATTGGGAAGTGGAAGTCAGATTAACATAATGTATAATAAACTCCACAGATGACCTTATGGTTAAACAACCTTGAAGTGAACTAGAAGTTATTCTACAGCAAGATAGCATGTGAATTTTTTCGTCTTTTATTTCTTCAACCTGTTTCATGTTAATAAATTTGACCGTAATTTTATGCAATACCTGAATTGTTATCTTTTCTAACTATTGGATATAAAAGACCAAATAAGCAAATTGAGAATATTATCAACATCTGTCAATTATGCACTTCTTACATGGAATAATATTTTCTGTTTTTAAATGGTATTTTATTTAAGTAGAATTAGTTGCGAATTGACCGCTTGGACAAATTTTTTAAATGGTATTTTTCAACACAATAGGTAAATAGTGCTTTAGTAAAGAAATCCATGAAGTGTTTCAATGAAATTGGGATGTGGAAGTCAGATTAACATAATGTACAATAAACTCCACAGATGACCTTATGGTTAAATAAGCCTTGAAGTGAACTAGAAGTTATTCTACAGCGAGATTTAGAGCCCGTTTGGGAAGTAACAGAAGTTACTTTTTCTGACATTTGAATTATGAAAAGTTACAGTACGCGTGTTTGGCATTATTTTAAAAAGAACTTTTAATTTTTCGAAAAGTTAATTCATAACTTTTTGAAAAAGTAGAAATATATGATTTCTCCTCCTTGATAAGTCATTCTATCATTTTCAAAAAAAATAACCTCAAAACAAAAAAATCTACTTCATTCTTAAAAAAATACTAAAAATATTGGCTCTCCACCACTATTTTCACCCAAGGTTTCATCTGTTAGAAGCATTGGCCTTCCACCATCATTTTCAGGTAATGATTTATCTACTGAAAATATTGACCCTCCACCACCATTTTAAAACAATATTCTATCTGAACCACCTTATTGCATATATTCTTTCCAGTTTTTTTATCATCTTACTACTCTATTTTTATTATTAAATTTGTATTTAACATTGTGTGTGGTATAAAATCTCAGTTTTAATTTTATTTTTTTCATGTGATTTTATTTTTATATAGCTGCTATTATTTTTATAGTTAGTTATAACAAGTTCTTGACCCCAATAAAAGAGGAGGGAATTCTGATAGAAGTAAAAAAAAATTAAAAAAAAAGCAACAAAATATATATTAACACACATTTTACATTTATTTTTTATTTTTATCTACTATATCATACACAATAAAACAGCAAACATTAACTATACAATAATTTTTTTGGTATTGCATTATTGTGAATTAAAATTTTATTACTATTTACCACATACAAAAACACCGTTATGGATGAAGATGGAGTAGAAGAATCAGTTTCTACCTAAAAAATAGAACTAATAAGAGAGCAAATAAAGAATTAATTGCCTAAACAATTGTAATCTTAGTGATTAGATTATAGAAAATCAACTTTTAATATTGAAAAGTATTTGTTATCATTGTTGTTTTAATATCTATTTTTTGTGAAAAAAATTGTATTTTTTGAGTTATTTATCCAAACGCTACAACTTTAAAATAAGTATTTGTATAACTAAAAATTCAAACACAAAATAACTTATTTATAAGCCGCTATTAATAAAAGTTCTTATACTTTAAGCTATTTTTTCAAAAGAGCTTATTTAAGTTGTTTACCCAAACTAGGCTTAGTTGCTATTTATATAGCATGTGAATTTTTTGGTCTTTTATTTCTTCAGCCTGTTTCATGTTAACAAATTTGACGGTAATTTTATGCAATACCTGAATTTTGTCTCTTCGTTCTAACTATTGGATATAAAAGACCAAATAAGCAATTGAGAATATTATCAACATCTGTCAATTATGCACTTCCTACATGGAATAATATTTTCAACCAAGCAATAGTAATTACACTCTTCATGTCATATCACAGTGCCAAAATCGATGTTCATTATCTAACTTGCTACTCTCAAGTCTCAATCAGCGGTGTTAATCACACGTATATTTACTCCCAATATCCCTTTTAACAAGTAACTGGGTACTTCCACTACCATGTCAATGATTGTTCTAACTCGATGGTGAATCATGGTATATTTACATTTTGTCTTCTTAGAGTTGAAGTGAATCAAGATCAGGGGTGACCACAGCATTTTTACCAAGCTGACCAAGAACACAGCACTCTTTCTTTTTAGTGTTCATCACTGCAGCATATTGCAAAATTTGAGAATTTGAGCCTGGAGACACCTGCATTAGAAACAAAAATTACATATTGATATGATGTCAAATGCAGTAACTGAAAAACACATTGCATGCACTTACATCAAATAGGTTTTCTCCTATTTTCAACTTGACTGCTCCACTATTGTATATCATAATTTTTCCCACATGTCCCGTTGGCAATCCTTCCAAGGGAGTACCCTCTTTCTTTCCAGGCTCTTTGGAAGCAGTTGATGTACCAACTTTCTCCTTCCCCTTCCTACTCCCTGTCGGCTTTTCGAAAGGTAGAACAGGAGGAAACTTGAACAAAATCATCTTTTGTTGGTCACTCTTCTCCTGTTGAAAAATTTATCTGTTCATTATATTTATATAACAGTTTCTGCTGTATAATGATCGTAGAATTACTTCATCAAATGTCATCTGAGAGTACTTACGTTGAGGCCAAGTTCCTCAGCAGCATTGATTTTATTTTCATCATACTCCACACTTGCTGCAGCTTCCCCAAATTCATCCTCGTCAAGAATTTCTAACAGATTTAAAACCAATACATGCTGCTGTCAATGCTAAAAAAAACTTGTGTTCCTTGGCACCTTATCTTTCTATTTGATGAATATTCATTCTGATTTTAGATCATTTGTTAATGTATATAAAAGCATACCTGGATCTCCAGAATAGGGCATTCGCAGGGGAAGAATAGTAGGATAGTAAGAGTGTTGATAATCCTGTAGTTAAGTGAAAGATTCAGATTCTTATACTTGCGACAAAGATGCTGATGAGAACTAAAATAAAATGAGTGATGACAGTTTCTCACCCATGGTTCCTTGTGCTCTCTTTTACTTTTCCTTTCTGATTTGTTCATGGTTTCCTCGACATCATACATAAAAGTATCACTTTTATCATCTTCAGCACTTGAAGGAAGTGTCAAAGCATTTAAATCTTCGGAAGACAAGCCGCCGCTTTTACCATATGTCTGAAGCATAGGCGATGAACCATCTCCTGGACCAAATGCCACTTGACTTGCTGCAAAATTTACATAGAAAACAAGATGAAAGTATTGACTATGAAAATAACAAGCAATTGAACTATGACTTTTATCATCTTCAGCAATTGAAGAAAGTGTTAAAGCAAGATCATTAGAAAAGTCTTCGAAAGATGAGCCGCTACTTTTACCATATCTCCGAAGCATAGCTGAAGAACTATCTCCAGGACCAAATGCAACTTGATGACTTGCTGCAAAATTTACATAAAAAACAAGATGAAAATATTAACTATGAAAATAACAAGCAGGGCATATAAAAATTTAACTAATCAAGGTGTTCAGTACATTTTCTTGCAGCCAATCCACTCAACTAGTATTTCCATGGTAAGATGACCATAAAGCGGTATTGTTCTGATCTTTTACCTCTTCAACACAACAGTTATCTGATAACTTGAACAACTTTCTACATCTATCATAAATGTTTCCCTAAAGCTATGCAAATTTCAGGAATATGTCTTTCATGTTTTCATCAGCCTTTTGGCTTGATATATAGATGAACAATAATATTTAGAAAATTTCAGCAAAACGTTACATTTTGTTTCAGTTTTAGGTGTGCGTCTTGCAATGTTTTCCTGCAAATGAAGAAAATAAAGGAAGTCAATCTCATTTTATCAACGGACGGGGAAGCGATTTATGATGTCAATTTAAAAGAACATTATTCAAATATTCATTATTAGCGTTTCATGAATGCTTTCCAACAAAAGCAGAAGCCTATAGTGTAAAGTTGTTTTACACATACATTAAATTACATATCACCACGTCAACAAAAATAACTACTTTCAACAACCAACGTAGAAATGATCATATAAAGGAACGAACATGATTGAACCACGATGTAAAATGGTTTAAGTGCATCAAAATTAAACCCTTATAATAATATCCATATAACAATAGCATTTGCCGTGGAAGTTAAAGAGTAACATTTATGTTAGTGATCTTCAAAGAATACATTCAACTTTTTAATGTTTGCATACTTGCAGTTCTACACTTGATTTTAAGTTCTGACTAAGAAAACCTAGAAGATTGGGGATTTCTTTCTTCCTTATTTTTTAAAAATAAAAAAAGAAAAAGAAAAAGCAGTCAAACTGTAAACATACATTATAACAAATCATTAGTTTTTATTTTATAGTTTAGTCTTTCCTAAAATAATAAGCAATCAAGATTCAAGATTGTGATACATTTTTCTCTTTTTTTTTGTCAGAAAAAGAAATAAAAAATAAATAAAGCGTGTTAATCTTTCAATAATGATGGTATCATATCCTAAAATTTTGTTATGTGTTTTTTCTTCCCCTCTTTATTCATTCAATTTTCCTCTAAATCGAAGATTCAATTAATGGTATTTATCCTAAATAAAAAGCTAAAAACTATATTTTATTCAAAATGAAACTAAATCAGTAAATCTTTAAATGGAGAGGGTTTTTATTTTATTTATTTATTTTTTTAGTCTTTAGGACAAAAAGAAAATTGAAAAATAAGGAAAATTGAAAAAATTAGTATCTCAAGTTAGAAATTTGTGTCTCAACTTTTTAGAGAGACACAGAATACATCTTTTTAATGGTTGCTTGTATATGACTGTATCTTTCATAATCTTTGTTTCAGTAAACAAACACCATACATGTACTCCTCTGTCTATATTTTGATGGATATTTATACAAAAAACAAAAGCTGTGTAAGTCTTGACTCTTCTTTAGTTCTTTCTATTACGTCTTTTTTTTTTTCTTTTATTCTTTCCCCCTAAGATCTAACGTGCTAATTTGCTGTTAGTCTGTTGCGGGAATGTACTAATATCTAATTATTATTTTCACTGAACTCTCATGACTCTGGTTTTCTCTGTCACCAAACAAAACATAATCAAGAAAGGCTATTAATTAAATTAAACAGAACAGAAACAGAAATTTACACCGTCGTTCAAGAAATGGAAAGATGAGAGAGGATTACTTACATTCCAATGACGCAAGAGCGATTTATCCTCTTCGGGATTTTGTTGTTGTCCTTCAGCATCTCCCCTGCATCGCAAATTCAAAACAATTTCCACAAATCAGAAACAATGAACGAACTAATGAATTTATCGTTTGGAGTTAAGATGGCTGAGAATTTCAATTCCAAAATTGAACTAGCTAACGTACTTGTGGAAAGCAGTGGTTTTGGGCTTCCTTTTGGGTGGAGGATTGGGGGTGAACTTCATCTGCGCGCAGAAATGAAAAAATAAAAATGAATAAAAACTATCTAGAGTTAAACTGAGAGAGTTCGGCGTTTGAAATTTACCTTCCGAGGAGCTCGAGGAGGATCTTGATCCATGAAGAAGAAGATGAAGCACGAAAAAGATTATTTTTCGCAAAAAATAGGACTCGAACTCGGAGTAAATGAATTGCTATGTGAAGATTAAACCACTTCGCTTAAATTGCCAGATGAGTAGGGTTTCCACTTTTAATATATATATAATGATTTTAAGTGGTGACCATTCAACTCTCAAAACAAAGCTCTAATCGACTATTTAACCATCTCACCTAAAAGTAACTCGCAGCTTTGATTGAATATTTTTAATTTACATAATTTAATAAATGAAGTAAACAATGATTTTTTGGAACCATTAATTTTGTTTTCCAAACCTCACCATGTTAATTGGTCAGTCTAAGATACTACAGAATTGATTGAATAAATATTCTTAATTTCTTAATTTTTAACTTGTCTAATTTAGTGTGTGTTGGGATTAACATTTGTAAACAAAAATTTGTATAAAATTGATTTTGAAAAATTAATTTTGATTAAAAGTGAGTTGGTATTAATATAGTTTATGTTTTTTTGTGACTAGTGTGGTTTATCTTTGATCA